>NW_020271173.1:3256085-3374548 GCF_002803265.2 Melanaphis sacchari
GAAATCAATATAAATAATGCGAACGTCGTAACGTATAGTTAAGTATAGTTAAAATAATAGTATGCCAAATGATGATTAAAATGCGTGCCTAGTATAATTTTGACATGTTTCTTATTTGATTGTGGGGAGTGTCATGTCACCGTCATGGCTTAAGTGAATTGTACTCAGTAGCGTATCTATATGCAGGCACTATAATAGCAGCGACACATTTTAAGGGGTGGCAACATTTTTAAGTGTAGTTTTTTCTTTATTGATGGTATTGGATTGTTGCTGATGATTATGATGCTATTATAAATTAAAACGTATCCCGTATTGTACATTATATATTTGTATCCATCCTACAACAAAATATTTATTTTTAATCTTGGTCAACATAAAAATAGAAACTATAATAACATTAATAACAATATATTATCAACGCTTGGCGCCGTCGTCGTCAGCGGTTCTACGAATATTTCGTTGACGGCCGTCTAAAAATTTTATTGTATGACTACTGATAATATCCAAGTTATTATTATCGCAGAATTTAAAATATTATTTTAGATACTTAGATGTAGTCGACCTCAAACGGTATACAAGTAATTATGCAGCCCGGGCTATAGTTTAGAAATTAAAAATTAAAACCATAAAGGCATAATAAGTCTAATCAACTAACCATAACTATTCCAAAATAAGCGTTCTATTTTCAATGTTGTTAAGTCGAGTGTTACGAGATCAATCCGAATTCTAACTCAAGGCATGTTTAATACAGTATTATACATATTGTATTAACGGTACCTAAACAAATTGAAGTAGCGCATGCGTCAGTCGATCATTAATAAAATTACGGTTTGTCATATTGATTTTGTGGCGATATCGTATTTTTCGTTGCAATACGTATATATAATATAATATATAGACAAATGTATATTTTATACACGTCATCTCTCACTCGTCACATTATCCTGCCAGTTCTACTGTGGAGAGGTTGGCGGAGAATATACTTATACTATTATATATATATTAGGACCAAACCGCATTGTTATACCAATATATATATAAAAATGAATGATATCCCGTTTTCGTCGTCCTTATAATATATCCTTAGCTCTGTCCTTGAGACCTGTCAACATCCAAATCCACGTAATGTATTCCTGTTCTCTGTGCATTACGTCGTAATAGTATACTACGTATATTATATATATATAAGCGAAAAGAGAAAAATATTGCTTGATCCTTCGCACGCCGTTGTCGAATGATGTCAGGTGTATCATTAATATTTTCTATTTGAACTTTTTCCCGGGGGAGGGGACGACACCCCCAAAAGTCTCGCATAAAAAACCATGACAACTCTATAAATATTATATTTTATAGGTATTATATTATGTCATATTACATACCGGTACATATATAGCTAAAGATGTAGGTATATAAATATATAATATTATATTTTAAAGATAAATACTTCACCGTTCGTGTCCATGTGTTATGAGAATGAAATTCCATGCTCCGAGACATCTTGTATATATTGAGGGTTACTATGTATTAAATATAATATATAATATTATACACTTTTCTATAATACTATTGTGCGCTTATAATATATAGCAATATAATATGTCGTTTCCTTCGTCATTGAACTAATAATTGGATCACATTTTCTATTCCGTTGCGCTTACAAAAATACTTTTGTGAATTTATGTATACGCGTATAAGTATTTATATATTATACAGTTCTCACGGAGATTAGTATAATATATATGCACGCCCTCTCTCAACTCGTCCACTCCAGCTATGTAGATAGGTATCTCCTATATCTTGCGAACAGTTTGCTCTAATAATCGTGAAATGTCCGTTCTTTTTTATTATATTTTTTGTGCACAGTATAATTATGTACTATCTACGTATATATATATATATGAGTGTTTGTGTTAACAAAAATTTAATATTAACAATATTTTCGTTTCCAGGTAAATCGCCCTTCTTTCAAACACTCGAAGATCAAACGGGATTGTTGGATGACCCTGGT
Source organism: Melanaphis sacchari (assembly GCF_002803265.2). Classification (NCBI taxonomy): domain Eukaryota; kingdom Metazoa; phylum Arthropoda; class Insecta; order Hemiptera; family Aphididae; genus Melanaphis; species Melanaphis sacchari. The sequence continues at coordinate 3,258,094 of NW_020271173.1, forward strand.
TCGCATTTGATCGATACATCCGTGCAAGCTTTGACGTCGCCATCTCGGTCGTCGCCCCACAGTCAAGGATCGGAAAGCAGCGAAAGGTTTTCCAGAAAAGTGTTTGTAGGCGGCTTGCCACCTGACATCGATGAAGGTTTGTTAGATATTTATACCTTGCTACCAATTTTGAAAAATAAAATTTATTTTTGTTGGTGAAAGCTAATTTGTGTTTTACATTTCTTTTCTAGATGAAATCACGGCTAGTTTCCGCAGATTCGGTCAACTGGTGGTCGACTGGCCTCACAAAGCTGAGAGCAAGTCTTATTTTCCACCAAAAGGATACGCTTTTCTTTTATTTCAGGTATTTATTGTAGTATATTTAATCCAAATATTATAAAACCCACTTTTTAATTTTTTCCTTAATATATTTATAATTAATTTATACACAAAATCTATTGTTTTTAATACTACCAACTGAAAACTAAATTATAGAAATATTCTATTTTTTAACTCACATTTATAATCTCTGATTTTTAAGTAGTAGGTTTTGTTTATAATTTATAATTTAACGTAATTGTTGTAATTTAAAATCGATAAAATGTCAGTATAAGACTATTTAGCATATTAAATAGACTACCGGAAACCATTATACTTAAAAAATGAAAGACCTTACGATAACTTTACAGATTAAATGTCATATATTATATTATATAATAATTATAATTAATACATATTATAATACTATAGTTCGTTGTTTAGATCATGGTTCGTCTGAATTAAATTTTGTTAAATTAATGAATGTGTAAAGGTGAGAATCGTTTCACAAGAATAATAATTATTCTCTTCTTTAATTCATCCTTGAAACAATCATATTAACGGTTGTTGAATGATATAAGCATATAATAAGATAATTGTATGGAATATTAATTTAACAGCTGATACCTGTCTACTTATGAAAACAACCTATTGTCAAGAATAAATACTTGACTATTTATTTATCAGCAGCTTAGTACAAAATCGAATAAATTATTAGTTTAATCTATGCATTTTTGAATTTCTCTTAAATACCAGTATAATATTTTTTAAAGATACACTTTTACTGTGATTATTATGTTATACAACAAGAGTAGATTCATGACTTAAGTTTTAAAAAATCTTTACATTTTATTTCTACATTATAGCCATTTTGGCCATAACAATGTTTCAGTTATTATAATACGAATAACAACCAAATAAAAAATATTAAGTTTTTGTTTTTAAACTTGATACATATTTTTTAACTTGTTAAAGTTTCTTTTACTCGCTATAAAGCGGATATAACTCATAAAATAGGCTATATCTTCGTACAAGGTAAATGTTTTAATATGTCATAAATTATTTTAGACATACTTAACAAACCAATACAATTGACCTCCAAAACTTTTTTGAAATTTTGAACGCAAGATTAATATAAGTCAAAAGTGTTGGGAAAAAAATGTTTTTAAAATAAAAATTAAATATTAACTCTTGATTATAGCGTATTCGTTCAAGTTGAATTAAATTAAAATTTTGATTCACTTAAATTGTATTTGTGAAAAATTAAAAAATTTCTCCCTACAATGAAAGTAACTTTAAAATCTCAATTATTTTGTATTATTAAATTGAATAAAAAATAATAATTAATTAAACAAACAAATCAATTTGTTGATTAATTATTTTTTTGCAAACTTGAAGCTGTTTTAAAAAAAAAAAATCCTCATTTCCCTCTTCTTCGTTTACATATTTGATTCATTTTGTTTGTTTATGTGTTTAAATTATTTGGCCAACTGCCAATTGGCCCAATACTTACATTTTTTCCCGACCGTTTCACGGGCACACTAAAAATACAACTAAAGGAAAAAGTGGTAGAGAGATATATGGTTTTTGTGTTAATAGTTTTTTTCAAAACAGCTGATGTCAATATATCATAGTATAGTACCTATATATGTATAGTTAATATAATTATACTATATCATCGTTATATATTACATTGTAAACTTACCTACCTATATTTATTTTTCGTTTGGATATTTTTGCAGGACGAGTCTTCGGTACAGCAATTGATCGACGCATGCATTCAGGATGACGACAAATTATACTTATGCGTGTCTTCACCGACCATCAAAGACAAGCCAGTGCAAATAAGGCCTTGGCGTTTGTCCGACGCTGATTTTGTGTTGGACGCATCCATGCCGTTAGATCCCCGAAAAACAGTGTTCGTCGGTGGTGTGCCTAGACCGTTGAAAGCCGGTAAATTTTAATAAAAAATAAACATTCAAATGTTATTATTTTTATGATTATTTTATCAAGATTCGAACAAAAACTCAAAATTTTGGGTGATCTGATGTTATGACCCTTAACCCACTTCACCCACATACCTATTAAAACGGTCATTTTACCCATTCAAATGCAGTGTTGCCACTATTACCCTATATTATATGCGATTCATAATCTTTTTTTACTTTTTTTATTTTTATTTTTTGACAATATTATATTTTACTTCTAGTCGAATTGGCTATGATCATGGACAGATTGTACGGCGGAGTGTGTTATGCTGGTATTGATACCGACCCAGAGCTTAAGTATCCGAAAGGAGCCGGCCGAGTAGCATTTAGCAATCAACAAAGCTATATTGCCGCTATTAGCGCCCGCTTCGTACAGCTCCAGCATGGAGATATCGACAAGAGAGTGAGTATGGTTTCCATCTTGTGGATAGCTCAACGTCTAAAACAAATATTCTCCAGGAGAGATTAGGTTAGGTTTTGTAATTTCCCGGACAGCGATCCTGGCTTGAAATAAAAATAAATTATTTGCTATAATTAAGTTGGTGCAAAATTTAATGTAATTTTATAAAGCAACGTCGATGTTGTTACGAGTATTTTAAATTTTTATCAAATATAACACATGCACATTAAAATTAAATAATTAAAATTTTTATCGCAATTTAAACTTTCAACATTGTGAGGAAAATATGTACTTAGTTATAATATATCACATTTTGTACCATTTGAACCATTACATGATTACCTGCTGAACAACTCAACCTACTATTTGGGAAACCTTCACAGTCTGTTCCTTGTATATTAGTATATTCAGTGGATCGACTATGAATGAGGGAGTAGTGATCAAAATGTTTTCGTATATAATGATACGGAAAAGTAATCGCATTGATCAACTTAGATTTTTTTTAACATTTCTTTTATTTATATAACACTGTTATAAATACGTAAAAAAAAGCCAAACAACTCACAAAAGAATATAATGAAAACTCGCAACCATCCACACCCTCAAATACACCACAGGCAGTCCTTGTAAATACTCTGTTCTGTATTTACAAATATATAGTATGATATTAATTTTTGTGGTTTCCCGTCTTCACTACTGTCATGACTGTTATTTGTTGATTTTATTTATTTAGTAAATTATATTTAGAATTATTTTTAACTTATTTGATTTTACTAAGGTTGAAGTTAAACCGTACGTGCTTGATGATCAGATGTGTGACGAATGCCAAGGACAGAGATGTGGTGGCAAGTTCGCACCATTCTTTTGCGCCAACGTCACTTGTTTACAAGTAAGCGAGCCGTGAGTCAAAATAATTATATTAGTTTGGTATTATTATTTTGATTTTGGTTTGATTTTTTGAATTTATCTTTTACACGTATATACGTGTATTCATTGAGTTTGAAATTGTAAATTTCAAAACACTTAAAAATATTAATTAAACGCTTTCAAACTTTTAAAACGCTTTGTAAGTTAGTAAGGCTTACTGTGCTGCGTTAAGAATACCAAAATTAATATTTTAAATTTAATGTTTATAATATGTTTAATTCATATATGTCAAGGTATAATTTTTCTTTTTATATATATTTATATTATAATACATTAATTTATGGTCAACTCTATTCGGAATTTTAATCTTGATCCTTGAGTAATTTCAATTTTTAAACAATTTCATGTTTTCAGTACTATTGTGAACTATGCTGGGCGACAATCCACTCAAGACCGGGCCGCGAATTTCACAAGCCGTTAGTTAAAGAAGGCGCAGAACGTCCAAGAACTGTGCCATTCCGTTGGTCATAACGTAAGATTCCAAAGCGAGTAGTCACATTTTATTAATCCACTTATTTGTTTTGTTTTTTTATTTTATTTTATTATTCTTACGCATGTTTATACAAATGATATAAAAAAAATTTTTAATGTTTTTGAATAGTCTTTTTAAAATCTATCGTTTTTTAATGCGAGAACTGTTTTTTACAATTTTTTTTAATCTACCTTTATTACACAATTAAACCTCTACTGACTTAGGGAAATTGACGGTTTTTTTTTTTTTTTTATTGTAATTATTCTTTAGGACTATTTAAATAATTCAGGGTAAACACAATGGATAGGGCTCTTTACACCGAGCAAAAACGAATTGTATTAGTACTACAAACGAATTGTATTAGTACTACACAAACCTTCCAAAGAACTTAGATTTGTTTCGTTAGAACTATTTTTCATTTTATTTTTATTGTTTTTAAACTGTTGGTTTTTCTCTTTATACTTAGATAATATGCAACTTCCAAAAATATTTTATTTTATTTTTATTATTTTTTTTTTTTTTAATAATCTAACTTAAGAGTTTTGTTTTTATTTTATTTTAAAGTTTATTATTTTTAGACAAATTGTTTCGACTACTGCCACCTTTTTATCATAAAATTTTTATAGATATTGTTTTTATTTTATTTTTTTTTTTTTTTTTGTTTTGATAAAGTGTTTTTTTATATATATACACATTTAATATATATATATATATATCTAATATACATATGTATATATAATTATATACATATTTATATTTTAAATATATAAATAAATTAAATATTTACATTATTAATTTGCAAGTAAAATCAGTTTGGTATGTAAACCTTTTATTTTCCCATAATTTTTGTTCTTAATATTATCTTATTATTAATTATTTATATTTTGGGGGCAATATTGTATAGAATAACTATTATATCTAATTGATATTGCGGACGTGGACCACAGGTGTTACCTATAGCAATCGAAACTCTTTAATAAATTAATTAATTATCAATGTGCAATGTTTCGTAAATTAAATGTATGCATGGATCCATGCAAACAATAGGTGTGCCCTTTTCCTGGTTTTTCGCCTAAGTTTTAAATTACAATATGAAATAAAAAGAATACGATATTAAATATATTTTTCTACTTCTTTTTTATATTTTTTAGGCAGCTTCGTTACGTCTTAGCCTAGTTACCAATTCTAAAACGTTAAAAGTTAAAAATAAGAAGAAAATAATATTTGAAATTACACAAAACTGAAAACTGGTGTTTTCTCATCAAAATTTGTATTACCTTTTTTAAACTAAAAAAAAAATGAATAACGTTTGTTGAATGTTATTTAGTTTCAAAAGTTTTTAATGTTTCGTTATTTGTTTTTTGATATTGATAGTATTTAGTTTTTAAAAACCTACCTTTATTTTTTATAATAATTCTCTATATTTTTAATATACTCTACTATACCCTTAGAAACCCTATCGGTTTTATGAAATACCTCAATTTTTGAGGCATGCTTAACGCAGGTCTTCTGCCCCTTTACCCCTTATTTTTCCACTGAAATTGACAATGTTCCGTAAGTTAAAAATTACTAGTGATATAAAAAAATATTAACTTAAATAAGTTTTAATAAAATATCTATGAATTACTAATATTTTTTAATTGGTCGGTAGCATTCTATGTAAGTTTTAAAAATAATAAGATCACTATGTGGATATGATCAATATGGTCACTGCTGAATTATCTCCAGTTTCGTTCATTTTCATTTAAAAGCCTCATGCTTTTCATTATGCATGTGTCACATTAGTATCAAGTTTGAATTTATCAAATCATATCAATAATTGATTTTAAGCAAACGATTAGAATTAACATCTAACATCAGTGCTACCGATTCAACCACCAATATACAGCAATATTATAGTATTAACAATTTTTTGGCCCTCATTTTCTTTTATATCGTACCTCAGTTTTCATTGTCATTTGATTTGGTAACGTTAAGCTGACAAGATAAAATCAAAAAACAAGCAATTTAAATACATTGTACTTAATTTAAAATATATACTATACATTTTTCAATAAAAATAAAAAAAAAGATAATAAATAATAAAATAATAATACATTTTTAAGAATGGTGATTTATACTATAATAATAGATGATACTGCGTTTTCTTGCACTTGATTTAGAGAGTAATAATAAATTTCACTATGTATATAAGAAAAAAACAAAATAATTATGGTATAGGAAAATTGTTGTGTTTTCTTTTTTTTGGGGGAAAAATTTAGTGTAATTTTTATTATGAATCAATAAGTTTTTTAATCGCACCTAAAATATATAAATTATTTATAGCGAATTTTTTCATTATATACATTAGGTTTATCGATAATATGTAAAAAAAAAAAAAAAAAAAACAAAAAAAAATAATTTTTAAAATATTTTGGCAGTCAGATTTTACTAGTTTCTAGTCAAATTATCATTAGCCCATTATGTTCCTAAATACAGGAGCCATATTTAATAATACAAATATTAAAAGTAGATAATTTTTTTCTTTTCTTTTCTATTGCTCATTACTATATAATAATTAAACAATTTGAACAGTAAACATTTTCAAAAAAGATTTTCCATTTTTAAAATAATAATTTTTCTTTTTATGCTGACAAACTGATATTTTATATATTATTAAAATTATAATTACAAATATTATTCAAAATTAGACTTAGTTATTTTGAGATAACAAAAATAAATAAATAGTTGTATTTTTTTTAAACTTTTTTGTCTATTAAATGCTAAATAAAAAAAAAAAAAGCATTATACTTTAAGTGTTCATCGGTGTTTATATATAATAATGTCTGTTTGTCATTTAGTGTTTTGGCTTGTGTGGTTTTTGCGGTAGGGAAATAATTTTAATTTTTCTTTAAAAATAAAACAATTTTTTATAATTTTATTACAAATTTTAATATTATGTAATTACTTGTTTTTATTTCGCTGGCCATTCTGACATACATGTATTTGGCTGTGATACAGTATTTTGTACATCTTTTATTTTTTAACTGCGTAATGCTCGTTTAATTGAATTGTTGACTCGTTTTTCTTTACTTTAACTCTTTTATGGGATGAAAATGGCTATATATATTTTTCGTTTTTCTTTTTTTTTTCATGTAAATTTATAATAATTATAATAACTTGTCCGGTTTTCTGTAAGGGTCGGTTACCACTTAATATATTTCGTTTTTTATTTCTTAATAGTGCAATTACTTCTCTGTGTAAATAAATTGTTTTGTTTTTCACATAATTTTTTTAATTGATCAATAATCTTAAGTTTTATTACTCTCGTTCCTCTTACAGTTCGAATAAAAATGATAATAATAATAATAATAATAATTGAAACTTGTACCTATATGGTTTATTATTTCCTATGGCTCAAAGTTTTCTTCCAAACGAATGTTTTATTAAATAAGCTATTTGCTGCAAGCTAAACGCATATTTAATGTAACAATTATAAATTTATAAAACATAGGTAATCCCACGTTTTCATCAATCATTACAACATTGTAATCAAAAAGTAATCATTCTTCGAGTTCGTGTTTTAGTTTTGTTATTTAATTATTATTAGTATTACTACTCTTATTGTTTTTTTTTTTTTTTCAAAACATCAAATATAATAATAACCATTTATGTTATTTATTTTATAAACTGTTTGACAAACTTTAGTAAAATTTATTGTATAATTTGTTTAACTAATATTTTACCACAATTTGTTATAAACAACGATTACCATTGTGCTGTTGTTGTAGGATCTATAAGCTTATAATTATTGTGTTTTTTGAACAGATATTTTATTTCTGTAAAATCCAAATACACACACATATTCAAAAATTTGTTATATAATTTTTTCTTTTGTATTTAAATAGGCAGGACTGTGATATGATCAATAAGAATGATTGTAAAAACAGATACCTATATGTTTGATTTGTTTATTTTTTTCCTTATGGTCTAATTAATTATGTAAAACATTTTTAAATAATGTCGATCGTATTGATCTCTTGTCCAGAAAAATAAAAAAAGTAACTTACATCTTGTTAAAAATAATAAATAAAATAAAAAAATGTTAAATTGTTTTTGGTTCTTATTTTATTAGTTAGTTTTTTTTTATTTACCTGGGATTTTTATTTATTATTATTATTATTATAAAATTCATACATCTTACATATTTTTTTCAAAAACTTTTATCTAGCGTTTTTTTTGTTTGTTTTATTAATTTATTTTATTTATTTATTATTATTATTTTATATATGCAATATAAAACGCATATTTTAATTTCAAAGACACAAAATATAATATCATATTGCCAGCTGGAAGGGAAAGTGAGACTTGAGTTCAATAATTTTGCTTTTTGTTAACTTTATATTTAAAAAAAAAAAAACATTATAATAAACGTAATTACCTAATTATTTACTATAATAGAGATGGAAAATAAATGATAAAATATTCTTTTGTAGTATACCTAGTTTAGATAAATGCTAAAAAAAAAAACTAGCCTATGCTAAATATATTATTTGTGTGCATTTTTTTCATCACTCCTATTTTTTATGAATTTTGTACGTTTTTTCTAATTAATATTTTTTTTTTTTTTTTTTGTATACTACGAATTTTTTAAATGTAGTAATGTTGGACAAATCTATTATAAAATATTTAAACTTTTTTTTTACCCAAATACCCTAAATCAAATTTTTCTTGAAAAAAAAATTATGATTATTTCATTGTAATGTTTAAGAAAAGATTTGTCTGTCTTAATTATTTTGTTTTAATAATATATATATTATATAACATGTATAACACAAAGTGTCCAACTTGCTTTTCCCGGTAACTTGCCTCGATGTTTCAATTGGGTCAATTTATTATGGTTTTGTTTTTGTTTTTATTTTTATTTTTGTTTTGTTTTGTAAAATTATTATAATAATGTATATCCATATAATAAAAAAAAAATTACAATATTATCTTTTGTTGTTTTTATTTAATTTTGTCGTGTTATAAGGACAGTATCAACTACTGTTTCTGTACCAAACTGGTGCTGGCTTCTGCAATGGTTCGCCTTTCACAGTAATTGTCTATTTAATAATCATCACGATTTACGTTATTGTGTAACAAACTGTTGTCATAGTTTTTTTTTTTTTTTGTACATATGCCTAAAAAACAATTATGCATGCACAAAATTCGTGTGGTTCGGGTAAGTAAATAATATTAAGTAGGTACTTCGATTGGTCGGAGATCGTCATCCATTTGGAAGTCACTAAAACAAATCAAAAATATATTCCGAATTTGTCATGCAAGTATAATTGAATACATTGCTTTCAATATTATGTGTAATGGATAAAAACATAAACCACTAATGTATACCAACAATCATAACGTAAACCCTACGTAATCGTGTTATGCCCAAACTATACGTATATAACAGCAAGTATAATATCCTAAAAACATTCAGCAAACAATCACAAAAATGATTTATATCTCAAGTAATATAAGTAAGTACTAGATAGATATCCATAGAAAATGGTTCTATTCGTTGTAAAATCTACCTAAACAAATTCCAATAAAATACAGAATATAATAAACATATATTCCGAGAAAAATGTTTATTTTAAATTATTTATACAGTGCTTTGATAACTACCTATAACATAACATATTGTGTACAAAATGATAAAATTATTTGTTTTTTTTTTATGAATGGTTATCTTAGAACGGTGATTTTTAATTAAAGACGTATGCGATGAATAATTGAGTATTATAAAATGTAATTAATAATTTTACTCTTGAAACAATATAAAATATTTTTTAAATGGGAAAAAAAAATGTTATTTGATATTTATTCTAAAAATGGTATAATGATAAATCTTGCAACGTTGGAGGACATTTAGTCACATTTATGTCGTTATTGATGGATTCCTTTGTTATTCGACAAAATTGAAAATAATATAAAAGGATCGCCTGCCGTTGTCCTCCTAAAAAGTTTAATTGTAACAATCGGGTACCATGTAGCTAGTCTATACTCTTGTTCCAGTTTTTTTACATTCAGTGTTCAATCTTTTGATAAAAAAAAAAAAAGTGTCTTAAAAAACTGTATACCAAACCAAATTTCTTTCGATGATATAAAAACAAGAAACTTTAAACGTATTGTTAAAATTGAATAAAGAATGTGACAAAATATACTTTTTTTTTTATAAGAAAACAACGAAGAAAAAGATTAATATAGATAATATTTTATCGTAAGTTTGATTTTTATGACCAAGCATTCTTCTTCGAGTTTTAAATATTTTATTTTCTAAAAGACCTACGTACATGTATTAGTTATTAATAATTATTATGTACACCCAATAACTGATTACATTGTATTGTGAATTTATGAATGTATTACAAAAGTAATTAAGTAAAAGTAAAAGTCGACAGATGTCGTTATAGCGTATTTCTACGGGATAACGTCAGTTGTTAATTAATTAAAAATAATTATTACTTATTTTAATTTTTCAATTAATCAAAATATTAATTAATATTAAATAATTTTTAATATTTAAACAGTGCTAGAGGGTAAAGTGCAAAGACTGATTAAACAAAACATACAAAATCCTGTTTAATTATATTTTTTCAGTTTAAACTTCAAAAACTGTTCTAGAGAAAATCCTGAAATATATTATTACTCATTAAAAAGAGTAGTTAATTTTAAAATATACCTATTTACTATACGTATTTACTATACATATTTTTTGGGCTTATTTTTCTAGTGATTTTAAAAAACTGTTTTTTTTTTCAACACTTCATCAACTTAGATAAGAGGTGTAGTTTAAATAAAGTAAGAAGTTTAAAAATCCACGACATTGGCATAGTTTTTTTTTTTTTTTTTGTCAAGTTTAAAACCGCTTATCAGTACATGTATAATATGCATTGTATATATTATAAATTTTCTTAATACTATAGTAGATTACCAAAATCTCTTGATCACTCGTCACTGTCTCTATTTGAGCTCCGTTCAGTAGTCATTTTTAATCAAGAGGATGTATCCACAGATGTCTACGTTGTTTACAAAATACAATTACTAATATGTAATGGTAGGTTTTACCAGGATTTATTAATCGTACTCAATAAACGTTGAAAAACAGAATTCTGCAGACTTTACTAAAAACGTGCGCATCCTATATATGATACACAATAAATCGTGACAATAAAATCAGATTTATCCGTAATAGAAAACATAATATATCATATTTTACTAATTGTAACTAAAAATTAAAATCTAGATTGTATAATGTATTACTATTAATTATTATCACATTATACATTTGTTAATTTTCGCTATAACTGTATACAACGCATTTTTATAAATAATTAAAATAAATAGGTATCTATTATTATTATTATTGTTTTTTTTTTTTTATAATAGTGTATTAATTTTCTAACAAAATATAAATTTATTAAATAAATACGTAACATTATTGATGATTTTATTTCTACTCTATCAAATATTGTTTTTGCCAGCGCAATATGTTTTCATGATTTGTACATCTTAGATTTTACAAAAACGCTTTTAGTAGATCCCGGATAAAATTATGTTTTCAATCTTTCACTTATTAACTTATTACGACTTCACTAATCATACAATTGACTATCCTGCGTAGCATTAACAATTTAAACTTAGCTTTATCGATTACAAATCAAACTTCGTAGGTAATTTCATCTGTGACATTACTAAAACGTTGGCGGCTATAATACTCAAATAAAAAATAACAATACTGGAGATCGTGATGTTTTAATTGCAAATAATGTGTGCACCGACCGATTTCGATATGTGACTTACATGTCTGAAATCTGAATGAATATATAAATTAGCACACCCACGATTTATGATTTTAAATTTTTTTTAAACCATATACAACACATCGTCGTAAAATAAACAAAACAGGTGATTTATAATATTAATTTTATGCAGACTTCGTACAATGTATGTAAATAATTTGTACAAACATTTTTATAAAAAACCACATTTGTAGGTATATAAAATATCTACCTACGTCGTGGCTGTGGTATTGTTGAATTCTGAATACAATATAAACATTAAACAATATTTATTCATTTTAGCTACTTTTTTGATACTTACGGCTATGCAATAATATAACACCATATTTTCGTTTTAAATACGTTTGAAAAAACGTTCTTATAACATCTGTACAGATACTATGTGTGTTGGTGCATAGAACAAAATCAATCAGGTCATAAATCTACAATGAATAAGTGTTATAACTTTATATTATTTTATAAAAAACAAATTCTTTTTATGTTAGAAATAACATGACAGAAAAAAAATATATAAAGAAAATGTCATATGTGAAATATCTATAAATAGTTCAAAAAAGCTTCGAAATATATTAAATATTCTATCATGTACACAAAATGCAATTATAAATAATTGGTAAATAATTTTAGTATTTAGGATGATTCGTTAAACAATAAAACAAAATTGATTTCGTCAAAAACTAAGACTTCGTAAGCATTCCCATTTTTATTTTTATTTGTTTTTTCCAAATCATTTTAATTAATAATAAAATTTTAATTTTTCCTCTCAAAATAATCAACTAGATCCAATTTTTTTTTTTATTAAAAATCACTCTTAAAATTTAACCATTTTTTCTACTACGCATTTTGTTATTACAAGGTGAAAATTCAAAAGACACATATACACACACAAACGCATATCATTACAAAATTAATTCATCGTTCACTTAAAATCTAAAAAACATCACATTTGTATTATAGACAGTGTATTAATTTAATCCTACCCAGGTAATTTGAACTGCGAGTATTAACTAATAATTTTTAGTACAATATTCTTTAAAAATAATGAGTTGGCTCTGCAGTAGATTTGTTGAATTTACAGTATGAATTAACAGCTTGTCGAACCTTACCTAACTTATCTAACTTATTATTATACTAATTCAGAATTATTGTTTTCCAATTTTTCTATATTGGGCATATCGAATCGATAAAAATAATCATTACGCGTTGATATATTCAAACTACAATGTGTAAACAATTGTTGATATTTTTAATTAACCAATCAAATTTCATTGTTTTTCAAAACATTTTGTACATGCGAGTATGTAGTATAAATCGAACATCGTTTTTTTTTAATCAAAACGTGCTCGAAATAATTTAAAAATTAAAATCTAGATTCTATTAACTTTTGAAAAAAAAAATTAATTATTTAAAACTACTAAATCTGGAGAAGAAAACGTATTCAAAATTAATGAAGAAATATGGCTAATGAAAGTACTACACAACTAAAATTGAATTTTGCCTTATAATGAAGAATTATTTAACGTTTTACATGAAATACATTTATCTTGTATGCGCGATGGTAGAAATCGCACGGAATAGGAAATAAATAAAAAATGTAACCGAGGAAACAATAATGTCATATTTAAATTTTTATAAATCATGCAAAGAAAAGGAAGTACAGCAAAAAAATGGTTGATGGTTAAACCAATTATTTTTTCATAAATTAATTCGATAGTTAAATCGATCTCATTGGTATGTTGAAAGCGCAACAAGACCGGGATTACAAATGTGTATATAAATATATTTTCTGCACACATCTTCTCTGAATTAGTAGTAAAGGAATATGATTGATACATTTGTACAAAGCTTTGACAAATAAATAAATTCAAGCAAAGTAAAACAATTTTAAGTACCATTCTAGCAAATCATATACAAATATATAGGTAATAATAAATTCTAATTAATCTCAGAATAATTAATTAATAATATCTTATTTATTCATTTTGTATTGCGGCTGTCCCATCAATATCAGGTAAATAATCATGTATAATCATTATTGTTTCAAAGTACTCTTTGTATAATAAAACTAATTAAAATTATTCTATTATAATCAGATGATAATAAATAATATGCATTAAAAAAATATTGCTTTATTTTATCATCATAGCTATTACTTTTATCAATGTGTACCTATTGTACCTATGGTATTTTGAGAAAATAATAAATCTAAAAAAGTATGATAATAAGATAATTAAGTAAAATAAAGTAAGTAATAATAATATACCTAGTTATAAATGTCATAATTTAATAAAATGTAATAAAATTCATTAATCATTGTTTCAAAATATTCAGAATATATTAATATTATATAATTTAAGTATTAATAAATTTGATAAAAATATTTTTATTTTTTATTTTTTATTCGCAGTTCAATTAGCTCGTTCAATGCATACATTGTATATTTATTTCATATTTTTTTCAACGTAAACCTAATATTTTTAAAACATATTTATTTATTTTTTTTTACCTATGAAATAATAATTATTTAGTATTAAAATAAATTTAACGGCGATAATATGTTGACAATTTATTCAACGCATATCATACATTTTACTATATTTCTGTGCATACTAATATTGTTGATATCTCTTATATTCGCTTCACGCGTCCGCATGAGCATTTTTCAATCATTTAATTTTAAATTCTGAATGAAAAGAGGAATATATTGGTTTTACTTTTACAAAGATATGTGCTCTTTATTATTACTTTTTTACGAGTTATTTTTCAGAAAACACATTTCGTGGTCGTAAAACCCTGTAGCCTTATTGACTGAAAATTGAACACAGATAGCGAGTACTTTAGAAAGGTCATTTTCGAATTTCATCATAGTTCCCGGATAAATGTGAAAAGCAGCGGAATAAACTCGATGAATTCTAAGCAATTCCTTTCATCTCCTTCAAGGCATTATGTATAGGTGGTATATTATATAAATAATCCTCACTCATCATTTACCGAACGCTGTGATTTATCAAAATACTCATGTATTTATAACAGAAATTTTAATTTTTAGATTACTATAGTAAAACATTATTGTTGCGCGCTCCTACCAATTACAAAATAAGTTATTTATTTAAGTGATAATAATGAAAACAAATCTTAATAGTGTTCATTACTTTGGAACTTTGAGCAATAAAATCAATACAATTAATTCAATAGCAGCTATTAAAATATAATACATATAATAATTGGGTTATAACATATTATATTATTCGGTTTACTCAATCAAATATCTACTTAATAATAAGTAATATTATGAAAGACGGCGCAATGTATGGGCAAAATAGGTACATTTCTGTGTGCTGTGTCCATTTATAATAATTTATCTATGTCATGTATAATACTATAATATTATATAATTGATCTTACCTCAGGCATATTTTATTTAGTTTTGTTAAGACCTTAAGGAAAAGCTGATAATTATTGAATATAGACTATGACGTTTGATGTACTCACCTCGAAATTCATCTAGTTAAATGTAATTAATATTATTCATAAATAATATAATTTGATGGTTTAACAGGATTTTTTTTTTCATATATTATGATTATATTTTTTTAATCATCAATTACTTTATAAACGGCAATTGAAAATTCACTTATTATAAAACTTATTTTTTATTTTATATAAACTAATTTTATAGTGAAATAATTATAAAAAGTTTAAATTGGGCATGTCCATTGTTTATCGAAATATTAAATAGTAAGTGTAATATCACATACCTACATCCAATTCAAACAGTACGTAATTTTAATTAAATTGGATCTTCATGATTGATCTAACTTTGATGTGTAAATAATATTAAACTACATAATATCAAGATTATTAAATAAAAAATAAATTATATCCTCTAGACATCAGCCATTATTCATTTGAAATATAACATATTTTTCGTAACATAATTTATATACCTCATATTTTAATATATATATCAAGATAAAAAAAATGTTGACGATTCATCTATAATGGTGGCCTTCTTGTGTATTTTATGATGATAACATTCCACATTGCAGCATACTTGTAAATACCTACTTGCTGATACACACATGGAATTTTAAAATTATATTAAAGACAAAATACATATTCCATGTACTACCTTTTGTTTAACATTAAAATGAACATCAATTTTATATAATACTCAATGTTATTTAAAGCAAATAAAATAAAATAAATATTTATCATGTTTTCTTTATAAGCTTAATATAGGTACGTACCAAATGCTAAATTAATTATTCAGTTATTTCTAATTTGCGAAAATAAAAAGACTACATTTGAGTTGGTGACCGGTTTACTTTTTAACGATTTACTCAAGCTGGTTGTAGTTAGTTGTTTGTTAGTCCCGACGAATTCAATATATTTATTTGATAATGATCATAAAATTAGTCGAGTTAACTTTACTTTTTTATATGTTTCTTCCTATTATACATTTACTACTGTATTACAGTTACAAGACTTAAGATCTTTAGCCAAAAAATGATTGTTTATTTTTGACAAGTAAGGAAAAATTTTAAAATTGCAATAACAACTGCTATCACATTATGTAATGAACAAGTTCCTAAAAAAAAATAATAAAATTTAAATATGAGGGATTTTTATTGAGATGGTTTAACAAATCATACTTAACCTAAAAGTACATAGTTATTATTAATTTTCTTATGTTTAATAAATGTGGAAATTTTACTGGTTATAAATTTATTTTAATAAAAATGTTATATATTTGGTTGGAACTTTGAACTATAACGAAGTAATATCAAAAATTATTTAATTTTCCGTAAATATTATATCTTAGATGTAAAAAAAAAAAATCTTAAAATTAAAAAAAATATTATAGTATATATTATAAATTATATTTAATTTTTAATTTTTATCTATAATAATGTTTATTTAACGAGTAATATTTAATTTTTGATGATAATTCTGTTTATATTATCTTATGGTATCACTAAATTCAACGCGTAAATTTATGATTTAAAGGAGACACACTTTACCCCATTCTTTTATGTGTTTATAACAGTAATATTAATATGTACTAAATCATTCAATGGTTTTTTTTCAGTAAGAACTGAGATGAGACTTAAAATGTTCGGCTAAAGACTAAATGCTGTAGCTATACTCATGCCTAACTTTCAATGCATAAATTAATAAAAGGGTTATGTAATTTTAAAATGTAATTTCATCGACGCCGTTCACCGTGAGAAGTGTTCTACTTCTGCGCAGTGGCTTCGGTTATTGTATACCGTTCAACCATCTTTAACCTATATTTTTAGTGCTAGGCAACACAATAAGAAAATTGGTTTTAATCAGATAACTTTGGTAAATAATATTCTGCTGTCGTCATCGCTCTTAACAAAACACTGCGAAATCATAACCTTAGCTCCAAATATTAATAAACGAAAAAATGAAAATATTATAATACCGCTGGGGCCATTAAACATGTAACAGTTGTATTTGTCATAAATATTTAACACTTAAAAAGGGTACGTGCTTCCTGTACTCATACTTGTCTCTGTTTACATCGTGTTATATATTTTATACTCGCCTATAGGTACTCAACTATATGGTTGAATATTATATGGCTGAATATCCACTACAGTATAAACACGCGCTATAACCCACTACACTTTTATTTTAAAATAATAATAATCGTGCAAATCGATATTTTACATATTGCATCAATACGTTAAACCAGTGTCCGTACATTTATAATATGATATATTGTTTATCTATATTAATTTATTTGATTTATATAGCACATATTATTATGATAAACCATAGTATTAATTAGTAGGGGTGAAGATAATACCAGTATACTGTTTTTTTTTTGTTCTTAAATAGTGTATTGGAGTATCGAAAATACCGAATCATTGTATATTATATCAAATATCAACTTTACACCGAATTAGTTATTTAATATTTTATTCTATTTTTAAATTGTACAAATTTCCAATAGGAAATTACCACGGCACTACTATATAATATATATATAATATTATACTTTATTTAATATAATATATTAAATGTTCTATCTATATATATTATATATCTAAAATACCGATACAGGTTCGTATTATTTTGTTCTTATCGTTGTTGTGTGTGTTGCGCTGTTGCATTCTTTACTAGTTTTCATGATAAAAAATAAATTCAGGTTCAACTTATAGGATAATACTACTACTCTTCTCAAAAATTGAAGCTCCAAGCTATGATTATATTGAATCCTAGGTATAAATTCAGATTAATTGACTCATAGTAAGATGTTGTAAACCATATAAAATTAGAAATGGTTATTATTTACACCAAGAATGTAAAAAACTGAAGTTTTAAAAAAGAAGGTAAACTTTAGTCGTTATAAAAATATAAATACCCATTTATGTGCATATATATATATATATCCTTAAATAAGTTTGGCAGCGTTTTTGTCAACGGAAGTTCCAATAAACAGCGCTAACCCACACCTTTGTCTGAACTTGATCGAATTCAATAAATATCTTAACATGAATTCTATAAATTTAAATTCAGACCCTTTAATGTAGTGGAAAGTGTTACAAAATGAATTTCCAACTTAAGCCATATTTGGTGAAAAATATTTATTCTTCCAGTGTTCAGGGTTCAGGATACTAATGTTCCAAGCAAACGTCTGTGTTCAATTGTGCTGACAATATAATTACCGATTATAGGTCATCTCTATTAACAGAGCACGCAGAAAAACTCACGTTTTTATCTATAAACTCTAAATTTGTTTTGAAATAATTATATAATATAAGCATTTATGATCTTTAATCTTTGTATAATAATTACATATATAAATGTAATTTATATGATAAATAAATACCCAAAATAATAAATTTATGGTTGAAGTTTTTTATAAATTTAATTTTAATGGGAAGTAAATTAAATTATATTATTGTTTTTAATAAGGATTACTCGCAAGGGGGCAAATTTCCCTCTTGTAACACCACCATAAATTCACACATAAAAAAAATACACGAGTTACTAAATAAATTATCGAAAATACTGAAAATACTATATCAAAATATCGGATTACAAAATTCTTATCGATGTAAAAAAAAAAAAATAATAATACTGTTACCCCTAGTAAATAATATAATTTTTTTTTTTATTGATCTTATTTAAGTCCGGTAAATAAGGCCATTAGCTATGGTTAGGAATAGTAGGTATTTTTGCATAAGGTTTATTTGTAAAGTTTGATTGGAACACGTGTGTGCGCCATAGATTCGTCACTAAGAACTCGGATGGTCACCCATCCGAGAGCTAGCGACGCCGGCTGATGGTTGACCTCAGAACACATTAGTGACTGAGGCCAACCACCGCGCCACACCAGGTCACATAGTATAATTTATACAATATTTTAATGATTTATCATAATATTATTATAATATAGTATTATGTTATGAATAAATTTATATTTGGTTCTTGAACATCATAATATCATGTTATTAAGAAAATATAACTAACAATATTTATTTCTTCACTCGTTAACCATCGAGTAAACATTTCTGTTAAGTTATTCCTTATTTATTTACTATAAAATTATTTTTAAATTCATTTCTATCTACAGACTTTATTAATATATCAAGACTTGTAATATTTCCATACAAGTTCACGGAAGTATTAATAATTCATATTCAATTCATTTTGAAAATCTTTGCTCATAAATTATTTTTACGATCTCTTCAACCTTTTTTCAACTCTTTTAAACCGAATGGTTTTCGAATACGATTATTTATCTCGCTGCATTCAAACGTATAGTATAATATTAATAAAACACTAGATCGTATCAAGGTGATTGAAATAGCAGGACGAATAACTCTGCGCAGAAGTATTCGATATCCAGCGCACTTTAGCCTCTCCGTTCGTATTGTTCTCTGTTAAATTATTTTTCATGTGATTGGATTTATCGTCCTTTATATTTTAAATATGTTTTAAAATATAATATTTGAGATAAATATTTTTCAAGACTATTATTTTCAATTGGTTTATTGTGCCTATCTTAAACAATGCGCAATGTTCAGCTATCATTGTTTAATGTTTATCGTAAACATACAAATCTTTGATATCTTTTTGTTAGATAATGTAATATTATTAAGAGGACGTCATACCGGCACGTGCTATCTCCGTCTTACACACGTATGACATGGACAAAACGCGTTTACACGGTCTGAGTAAAACTCGATCAATTTTGGTTCTAGAGTAAATATAACTATTATAAAATTGAATTGTCACAAATATTTTTGAGAGCAAGACGCTGCGTTTTTTCCATTAATTCCAATATAACGTTCATTATATTGTTTAGAAAAAGCGAAAATGTCAATATTTTAAAAAAAAAATTGTATTGCCCTCAGAAATATTGCTACAATTCAATTTTATAATAGGTATATTTACTATAGAACCAAAATTGAGAGAGTTCTACTCAGACTGCGTAAACGCGTTTTGTTTATGTCGTACGCGTTTAAGACGAAGACAACACACGCGGGTTATGTTAAAATATTCGTTGAAACAAACGGCTGATGAATTAAACTAATCAAAGATAAACAATAACCAATAAAAAAATGAAATATGAACGATGGGATCGAGACGGAACAATAAAGTCTATATAAACCATACACGCATTTACTACCTAAGGAAACCTTACCATTAATTATTTGTAAATATAGTCATCCGTTCATTTCCACTCCGGTAGTCGTTGTGAAAAGGATTTAACCATTGTCGCAGTAGTAAAATGATAATTCCCAGTGAGAAACGTCGTACGTATGAACAGATTTACCTACTATATCATTATTATTGTTATAATAATATTAGTAATACTGGTATAAATGAGTAAAATAACTTGTGTGATTTTCAAACTAGATATCGTTTTTCGATTTTATGTACCTACATTAGAATCGTTCGGTTGTGTGCACATACGCCAACGGCAAGTTAACAACCACTACGCGTAACAGATTATTGGATTACGAAAATTAGCAAATATTTTCATATTTGCACGTTTAAAACACATTAGCTACCAAACATAAATAATTTAAAAAAAGTAATTCTGTGCACCACCAAAGACACGAATATCTCTCAAATGTATTATGTTAAAGTATAGGCCGTAGGCATTAGGTAAAAATAAAAATTCCAATTTAAAATAACTTTTTCTGTGATCCTAATCGATATCTTTGAAAATAAAAATAACACAAGAAAATACTCGATATAAATTATTATTTGTATTTTATATAAATAAATTTTATACCATAATGTATTATACTTGGAATATCATTATTTTGCTATTTTATCAGTTACGTACCTGTATTCAGTGAATAGTTATTTTATTTCGTAAACAGTCCATTGATAATAAAATATATAATATGGCATATTGTTCGATGCAGACTATGGTAATATTAAAATGATTTGATGACACTACTTACAAATTACTCTCATTATATACGTCATATATTATATTATTATAAAATTGATGATAAAAAGTACTGGGCGTATTAAAGGTAATTCGCTTACACAAATTTATATTCATAGTAGGTACAGCTTATTATGTATACAATGAATAATTATATTTTTCATATACTATATTGATATAGTCTTGGGATTCGCATTTAAACGACGTTTACCAAATAGAATATCATGTCAAACACGACGGTGTGTCCAAATAATTATTTAATATTGTCGATAATTTTATTAGCGTTGTAAAATATAATTACAGTGGCAGGCATGAACACGGAGTTAGTTAATATACTAAAATGTATGATTCCCATTCACTGTCTACCACATTTATTATGTAGTTGACGTTTATAGAAAATATATTAGTATCGTAATAAATTAATAATAATATATAGTAATATTTAATATATAGTATATTTTACTTTTAAAATATTCAGTGGGTAAATGTATTTTCCAATTTTCATAAGACACTGTAAAATACCTATACGTTAGTTCATAGTTAATTAATTCTAATTAAATTTTAAAAATATTAGTTGATTCAAAACTTGAAAGTTTTTGCATAATTTTATCATTGAATTTAATTGTTTTAAAATTGTTTCAAATTATAAATAAAATATTTTGTGTGTTTTTATTACACGGAAAACTTTATGAAACTTTTAAATAAAAATTAATTACAATAATTTATTAAATCTTTTATTAAGTTTAAGGATTTTGTCTCATAAATATAATACCAAATAGTTTTTAATTATTTTTTTATATGGTTAGTATAATAGTAATTACATTTAATAAATTGTATAATTTATACTCTGATATAAAATAGATATATATTTGTATTTTAAGTTACATTTTATTGCAAAAGGTTATTAACAAATTTAAATTATTACTTTCATAAATCATAAACCATAAATGAAAACTACGGTCTCATCAGTTTTCAGAACTAACACAATACAAACTAAACAGGCCAACATTTTTAGGATTTTTAAATGACCATACTTATAATATCAATAACTTTGTGAAAACCATTGTTAGATAATATTTTTATTTTTATTTTTTATTTACACAAAACGAAGAAACGAGGTTATTCAAACGAATAATGACGATTTATCCATAAGATAATTTTTGTTTTAGTATTTGTATTAAAAAAAAAAAAAAATTAACCGTAAAAATTGGTAACATTTATATTTTTGAATTATATTCATAACTCAAAGTACAAAAAATATATTATTTTCAATTAAGGGCTTTCTTAGTAAACTTTTCACACAGTGCAATAAATGTGCACTACATTTACTCCATACACATAAATACTAGAACATAAATTGAATAGGTGTTTGGGATTTGAAATACCCATCTATAATAATAAAATTGTGATGTAATTGAATAATCAGATATTGATAACAATCGAGCTTTAATTATACGTAAACTAATGTAAGCTATTTTAAACGCATGATGTAAATAATTCATGATGGATTTAAGTTGAATCAACTAAACCACAAATGTTATTACGAAATGCCTGATCTCACTTGGTAATAAACTCCAATATATAAAGTTAATTGCATTAAGTTTGAAATGAAAACAACGCATTATACAATTATAAATACCCGCATTGTATAAGATTCCTATTTTCTCAAGATAAGTACATTGTAATATATTTATATATATATATATATATATATATATATAAATTAATATATATTTTAACAAGGAAATGAAGTTATAATATTATAGTACCTATATGTAAAATGAAACTAATAATATATTGAGTTTTTTTTTATCAATTCATTTTTTGGTTACTTAAGTACACATAATTAAGAGATTTATGTGTACCATGTCTTGAATATGTAATCATGTCGTAAAAATACCTATAATATAGTGACGTAACGACCGTTGATTAGGCATATTATCTGATTTGCAGTAAGTCTTTATCACCAACCACTTGTGACGTTCTCTATTTTTGGACTTTAAATTATCTGTTGTAGATACACGATTTTTGTTCTTCGTTTTTATTGTTACTACACAGCATCTCATACAGAATTTTCACAATCACATTTCTCATCTTTTGCATGCACAATTATTTTTAATTTTGTTTCACACACTGTACTTTTTAACGATCAGTCTTCGTGCGTTAAACTTTAATTACCAGCTATTAGTGTACATTTTATTCGTCTTTATACACCATATATTTTCATCTTCTAACAGTTCTAGTGTTTCAAAATCCATAGTGTCTTAGTACTGTGATTTCTTTGTTTCCAATCACTAATGACGCGTCGTCTACGTCTCGACGTCCATCATACTTTATATATCCTTGTTTGAATTCATTTACTTCCCGTAGACAGTAGATTTTGATCCTTGTAGAATCTTAACCGTATTTAGAGGCGTGGTCTAACCTATCACATCGATAACGCGGCGACGCGCGGAAACGTCCGACGTCGCCCGGGAAAACCCAACGCCACGTTGTTTAGTTACTTTAATAGATCGATCAGCAATCACGATTGATCTACGCATCGTATCGATTACTTTATGAAGTATACTATGGTATACTTACTGTTAAAATAATTTTAATAAAAACAGTATTAACATTATACGATATACCTGATGGATTTTAAATGTGATTTTAAGAACTGTTATTTATAATTCAGTACACTATACATTTTTTTAATCTTAATATAAAGTTTTTATTCACGCAATCTATTCATGTTACTGAGAAACAAGGTAAACTGATGAGTGATATAAAATAATGAAAAACAAATAACAGAGTGAAAAAATCTCTTCGTGGAGGTAATTCATCGCGTTATACATTAAACATACTTATGTAAACGAATACAGTTTTTATTTTATTTTGTGTCTGGTTCTGGATTGTCTAGATTTATTACAGTAAATTTACAAAAATCTTGTGGGCTCCTTGGTGAATGATCTGTAATAAAAATAAAAAATAAAAAAATACTTTAATATTAATATTTATTTTTTCTGGTGTCAATAATAATACGATAATAATTATATATGTATATATAATTTATTTTAGATTCTGATTGGAGCGAAGAGTGTATTAATTTTACAATGATGTGTATTTTTCCTCTGTTTTGGAGTAATTGTTTAAATTTTTAACTTAATATATTTTCAGATAGGAAAATTAATCCTAGTATCAATCTATTTAGAGAAATTTAACATTATTAATTATTTTTAGTAACGAGTAAAAAACTTTTAAAATTAAATACGAAGAACAAGTTGTAATTAAAGCTATATTTAAAAAATATTAAATGTATAAAGGTACCATGTTTTTTGAATATAAATAATGTCATATATGTATATAATAATTAATAATTCTATTTTTAGTTTATTTTTTTTTATTTCAATTAAATATTACTTTGAATAACTAAATTAGGTTTTATTAATTTTAATATTAAATTTATTTTATCCACGCCTTTATTTGGTCATTGAGAATTATTTCTGGACAAAATATACAATGTAGACTTTTCCTACCTAGACCACTAAAATTAAACATTATGCTCAATTCCCGGTTTTCGACTTTTCCCGTAACATATATAATAAATAAACAAACAAATATACAATAACTAACTTGCAAAATTATGATACTTAGCATCATCTCCTATTTCATAATTATTCCCTACATATTTATCTGAAACATTGAATAACGTTATCTATGGTATTAATAACAGCATGAGTTTAAATTTCGTGGTAATTATATAATACAATTAAATACATTAATTGTAGAATAATGTTTTTAAAAATTTAATTTTTTTACTATATAGTATGATTTTTTTACATTAAATTGGTAATAAATTAAAAATGTTCCTTATTTTTAATTATATAAGATACATTATTTTTATGAACTTATTTTGTCCACAATTAAAATATATTTAGCCTTTAAAAGATAAAAATAAATAAATATATATATATAAATAACTGATATTTATTCATATAATATATGAATACGTATTCTCTCCTTTCTTTAGATAATATACTTAATAATGATTGAAGTAATATCAGAAATCAC
Source organism: Melanaphis sacchari (assembly GCF_002803265.2). Taxonomy (NCBI): domain Eukaryota; kingdom Metazoa; phylum Arthropoda; class Insecta; order Hemiptera; family Aphididae; genus Melanaphis; species Melanaphis sacchari. The sequence goes on from NW_020271173.1 coordinate 3,283,502, forward strand.
AAAAGCTATCGAAGGTTTGTGCTTCTATTGGTTTTTGTGTTGATATCTATAAACGGTAATGTGACACATTTTAGTTCATCGATAAATTTTATTGGCTCACTGATGAATTTTTCGGTTCACGAAAATTTAGAAATTCTCATGTTTATTTAGGATAGCTGTTAGTTACGAGTTACGACTTACGAATAATAAAATAGTTATTATGGATTATGGAACCATAAATAAGGAAACAGAATAAAAAAGAGATTTTCTATATTCATATAAAAAAGACAATATCTATATTTTTGTAGCTTATAAACAAAAAAATTAAAAAAATAAAATTAGAGATTTATAGATATCAAGAAAGTTTTGAGAATAATTTTAAAATTTTAATAAATACTCTATCAAATCAGATACGGTTGGACGAATTTTTTCATATTTATTTATTTTATAATTTTCTTAGCTGAACGTGATAAGTTGCATTTTTAGTTGGTAATAATCAACAAGTAAAAATGTAAATACTATGTAGTGTTGATTGTAAATTATTTATCCTACAATAGAGATATAATTAGTATCAAAATAAAATTTTAAAAAGTGCATATAAAAAAATATTTTTTTAATCTATTTCATTAATTTTTAATTTTTGATAACATGTTCATACATACTGGTCGTATTCCTAATAAACATCAAATGTTCACGGTATTCAGTTACAAATTCTAAAATAGAAAATTTAATTAATAGTTATATTTATCAATTTTATTGATAAATAAAATATCTTATTTTTAAGTAAGTGCTAATCTAAGCAATATCTAAAAAATACACTCTTGTTTATTATTGGTTTTCAAAAAATATTTTATTTTTTCTAGTTTATTTTACTTATAAAAAAGTACTATTTTAATAACATCCAACCTGCGTACTGTGATTATTTATAGGCAGTAAATGTATTTCATATTTTTATGTATTAAACCACTACAATTACTCAATAGCGTATATCTGTTGAAATATTCTGAAATAATATTATAAATTTTCTACATATAAGCATCTAACAGTAATAATAATCTGAAGAAAAACACATGTGATTTGATTATGAAGATTTCAAAAACTACATTTCTAAAGTGAACATCTTGAACTGTTGAAATTTAACAACTTTTTGATCTAAATACTATACCTATAGATATTTTAAATAATATATTTAACTTTTGAATAATTCTTCAAACAAAATATTTGAAAAATATAATCCATCCCTACTTAACCTGACACATTTTTAGTGTATGATATATACTTGGATTATGAATTTATAACCCCGAGAGGGAAGGATAGTTTAAAGTTTAAACACTCAAAACATTCCGCTTGGCTATGAGTTTGACATATATCTTTATAAAATATCTACATATTTTAGTAGTTCGTTTCAACAAATATTAATACATTGTAACCTATTACATACTAGATATAAAAGAATCCATTTCTGAAAAATTATAAATAAACAAAATAAAACTTGTTTTATAAATTATACATAAATATTAAGAAATATAATACACATTTTATTTGTATTGACATTTTTATAATGGTAATTTTTCATAATTTAAATAATATTAAATTATATTATATTTTATCAATATTTATTATTAAATTATCGATATATTAAATTTAATTTCAATAATATATCTTATCATTGTTAAACGATCTAATGAAATCAATTCAAAATGAAAATGATCCTTCAGTTTATATTACTAAGTATATTTCATTTGTTTTTGAATTAACTAAAATAAAAATTGTTTATCTAATAATTAGTAAGAATAAGATAATAAGTTTTTTTTTCCGAAGACATTGCATTTATTATATTATTATTATTTTATTATTTAAAAATTGAATATTTATATCACATTACATTATTGTAAATAGCTATTAACTTTTGAGTAAATACCACTGCTGTACAATACGAATAGGACCATAGAATAAATAGATAATATCATAAAATTAATATAAATATTTTAAAATATTGTATTTGGTTAAATTCATGATATGTCTAAAAGATTAAAATCCCAATAAATAATGTTTTTGAATTATAACAAAATATTGAATGTCGATATTCATAATAAAAATAGGTAATTTCGTCAACGTTTGAACTTCAAATATACATAAAAAAAGAAAATAGATTGTTTTTTATATACATATTTTAATAAAATTATGAACTACTTAGGAGAAATATTTTATTAATATTTCAAACCCCAGCTATAAAAATTCTTTACTACAAAATACTTGCAATTTGTAATTCTTTTGACAAATTGTGTAAAAAAAAAAATTCTACCAATGTATTTTCTATATTTTTATACAAATTTAAAAACAACTTATGTATCTTATAAAAATTTTAAGAATTTAGACCCAATAAATAATTTTTAATGTTAAAAAAAAAAAAAATCAAAATATTTTGAAAATTAAACTATTAAATAAAACGTTAATATAAATATTTTGTGACAATTTAAAATATCTTAGGTTATTCATTTTTAAGTTATACCAAAAAAACGAAATTGATTTTGTCAAAAATTAAATTTGATCAAAATTCCTATTTTTCCTTATTTTTATATTTGTTATACTCTCTTATTTTTAAAAATATTATTAATTTAATGGTAAATTTTGACCTCTTTAATCTCTCCAAATACAAACTAGATCCAATTTTCAATCCAAAATTACAGTTAAAGTTGAAAATTGATGCTTTTTCGACTATGTGTTGTAAATACATATATATAAAAAAAAAAAAAAAACACCAAACCAACACATTCATTACTTCACTTAAAACCTAAAATGTTGATGATACTGTCCAAAAAGTTTTTAGTAGAATATAGCAAGTTAAAAAATAGTTATAATAATGGTTAAAAGTTGTTTTCTTCAATTTATAGAAGTGCGAACTTTTAATGAGACCTATAAGAAATTTTTCACGTAACAGTTTTTATTAATTTGTGCACTATTAAGGTTTGCTCCATTCTTTAATCTTCTATGACAATGGTGTTTAGGTTTATAAGTATCAATATTTCTACTAAAACAATAAGAAATAATAATATTATTATAAAGAGCATTTACATATACTACTTTTAGAAAAAAAGTGATTAAAAAAAGTGTTATATAAAAAAATTAACAATATAATAATGTTGTGATTATAATATGTATATTCACGAAGACTGATACTCCTGTGGCAGTCGCAACACAGATATTATATTATATATGCGAATTTATTGAAGAGCAATAGTACCTATTATTTAAACGTATATCTTTGTTAGAATGATATCAAAATACAGAGAATTTATGTTCAACATTTTCTTCTCTATATATAATATAGTATAGTATTACTCGTTCAAAAATTATGACTTATCATTAAAATGATGTTGGGAATTTCAGATGTAGTAACAATGTATTGTAGTTGATTCATTACGTTATTAAATGTACTGAATAACTTACTTATTGTTGGTAAGACATGATTGAAATTATCCGAAGCATGCTCATCTAAAAAAATTATTGTTTTTTTAATTATTATAGATAGCTACTATAACAAATTATCACTTTAGTAGAGTATTGTAAAATATTCGAATACCTATATAATATATACCAATATTTAAATACTTTTCTTAACATCAAACATATTTTAAATGGTATTCTGTATTTGGGTACTTTATCAGTGATCAATGATGAATTTTAAATATAATTTTTTGATACATTAAATACTACTAATCACATACAATTTATTTTTCTTGTTGTCCTTTATAAGCTTATATTTATTAATATACGCTAATAATGTTTACTTTCTATAAAATATATATTCAATATCAATGAAAACATTGTTGTTAAATTATATTAGGTAATATAAAATATATATTCTATAGCTGTTGCCAATTATTTAGCTATAATTATATAGTCTAAGTATATAACAGCTCTTAAATTATGGTGAATTACAGAGAATAGTTGATAAAATATTTATACAACATTAGATATTTTTACTATATAACTTATAAAACTTAAATGCATTTTAAATAATATTTTAAGTAAATTGTTTACAAAAATGTTTATGTATATATTATTAAATACATATTTCAATTAAAATCACCATACAAAGTAGATGTATACTTAAATAATTTAATGCGTTCATCTATGGAAAATCAATTTCATTAATATAATACAAATAAACTTACATATAAAACCTGCTTCTATTAAATCATCTAAACATCAATTAAAATAAAAATGTTGTTATTTTTTTAAAATCACCACATAAATATAAATGATCAATAGACTATCTATTATTCAATTCTATATAGTTAACATAATAAAATTATAATAACTGATAAATGACTACTTGATTTAAAGTCTTTAAATCTCATCAGTGGATGTACTTAATACAATAATTTTAATAAGTTAACTATCATAAATTATTCAATGAACTTTAAGTGGTTTATGATATTTTATAGTACAAAATCTAGGGTATCTAATAATCTAGACTATTTCAATGACTAAAACAAAATAAATAAATTACACTGAATTATAAAATTAAATCACTTCTATAAATTTTAAAATGTATATGGTAATATAGTACTAAATATATGTAATTTACTTATGCAAATAATATCCATAACGTATAACCTTACCGTGACAAACTGCAATATTTATCAAAAATAAAAAATAAATAAATTATAAAATCTATTTCAAGTTTAAAACTATGGCTTGCAATTAAATCGAACAATTTCTATTATAGAAATCAATTTATATTTTACATTTATAATACACTATTAATATAATTTATATAAAAAAATAATACAGAATTAATTTTTATCAAATTATTTTTTACGATTTTTTATGTTAGTTAATTTATGAAAATAATTTACAAAGTTCAAGTCTAATCATTAATATTTTTTTTAATTTAACCAAGTCAAATATAATTAAATTACGACAATTACGTATGATAGAAATAAATGTTTTGTATTCGCTTTACAAAATATATAATAATTGCAGTAATTAAATTCATCCTTGTAAATTAAATCAAAAAATGAACAACTGTAATCATTTCACTATTAATATCAAAACGTGAATAAATTACAATATAAAATTTTTCTTGAAAAATGAGCATTAATAAATATAAAAGTTAAGGACGCGAAATTATTAAAAACTGAACTAATATCATCAATGTATGTACATGGAAAATTAATGTAAGATGTTTATCGCAGGTATATATTATTAGACTGCTGCAAACAATAGTTCTATCTAATTATCATCACTAATGATTTTTTTAATAAAAAACAAAATCGATCAATAGTATTGATTTATAATAGATAATTTGTTTTTATTCATCAAGAACTCAATAAAAAATAAACTTTACAATAAAAAATTGATAATTTGATTTACTTAAACTGTTGCAGAACTTAGACAAACACACGTTAACTAAATAATTCAATAATGCATTTACCTTTATATCCACACCAATTTCTTAAATATCCAGATCGAATGGAAATATCTAATTCGAAAAAGTAAATAAACTTCATGATACAATATAAGTACCCTACTAGTAACAAGTATAAACATTTAGATATATCAATTGCAATTATGATAAGATTTCCCTTATTAATTCAAATTTTTCATAAATCCGAAACACATGTGTCATAACTCATAAGTAATAAATGTATACACCATAAATATTTAATATTATGTAAACAATTTTACTACATATAACTTACCTACCTATTGCCCATACACTAATTTAGTAATTTTTAAACCAAATAATAACTTACTACTTTCATAAGGTGAAACAATTTGATAAATATTGTCCACTAAAATCAAAATTAAAATCAATATTATGATATTAATAATTATGTTAAATATATATATATATATATCGACAGTCATAAAATAATGGTTCAGTCTTTGTTTAACACTTATAGTTTTAATTCTTAAATACATATATTTTAACTCAATATAAAATAATGTTCTTGAATTCTAATCTACCATTGTTTTAAATTAATATAATTTTAAATCATACTTGAAAAACTTATTTTATTTAAACCATATTTTATTTTCATATACTCGTATTAATTTATTTATTAACAATTATTTTTATTAATATTTCATTTTTCATTATAAATTATTAAAACTAACTTAATTAAATAATCTTAAAATTGATGTATTATATGACTTAACAATACCAAAATCCTAATAGTAAAATATTATAATTATTAATTGTTTTAATAATTTTATCAACATTATCTTGATTCACTACCATTTTGAAGAAGAGCAAAAAATAACAAATAAATAATTCAGTATAAGGTATTCAAATATTATGAAAAAATAATTTATTGTTGAAAATTAAATTTAGTAAAGAGAGTCTTTTGGAAATAGATTTGATAATAATAACTCTGAGTAACTTATAGATTGAATACATTAGTGCAATTTTAATTATTTGTTAGAGTAGATACTCGTATTTCTCAAGTAAATTAAATAAATTTAAAATAGAAAATAAAAAGATTTTGATCACATTTTTGAAGGTGTCGGTAGTTCTAATTAAAAATTAAAAATTAATGCTTAACTAGTGAACTATGCACCATATACATTTTCCATTCCCTTATTAAGTTAATTAGAAAATAATAAAGTCATAAAAGAAGTGAATACACCAATTGATTTAATTAAATACATAGCAATAATTAAAAAGCCTTAAAATGAATCAAAAATTTGTTTAGAGCCTCGAAATCTTAATTAAAATTAAAAAAGAAAATATTTTCCATTTCCTAAGATTTAAGAAATAATAGGTAAAATATTAAGAGTATAAAAACAAAGGATTTCATCAAATTATATTAAATGAGAATAGTGCAAAATTGACAATTATCAACACACATCCCTAAGAATATATACTTTTTGTAAGTTTTTATTTATACTGAACGTAACCATTAGAATATCTCAAAAATATTTTTCACAGTTATTATTGAAAAGTCTAATGGAAATACAAACATCTTTTGATGGCATATATGTTTTTGGAAAGATGATGAAAAACATAAATTTAGAAATAAATAATGCCTAGTTAAATAAAGACAAGTGTGAAAAAACAGTTAGAAACTCAATATTTTACGAATTTTCAAGTATCGGTGTATACCAAACCCTGTTAATATTTAGGAAATAGCATAACCAAAATATAGAAAAGATATTGAAAGGTTTTTGGGATGTATAATTATATATTAACATTTATTTTTCATACATTAAACAAAACTAAACCATTCTTTAAAAAAAAATTCCATTTTTCAATGCAACCACAATGAAGAAAATATCTAAATAAATTAAAATAAGATTTGTTTAAGACTTTAGCTACACAATATTTTAACCCAAACTAGAAAATGGTGTTTTCTATGGATGCTTCATAGTATGAAATAGGTGCAGTTTAATTTCAGTAAATAACATATGCAATATTCTAGGGTTGTAGGTCACAACTTTCATCAATTTCATCAGTTTATCCATATAAAGTAATAATAAAATGTGATCATAATTCAATGAAGTTCATGTTCAAAAATCTGTTAGCTGATACACCATTAATATTGCAGAGAATAATATTTAGACTTCAGATGTATGCATTTAATTTAAAATTTAAAAAGAGCTCTAATGCACATAGCTGACACATTATTCAGAGCGCTTATTGAAAATCCACATGAAGCAAATAATGTATGTCAGAAATGTAAATCCAAAGTACAACGAAATATTTTACTATGTCAACCAAAAACAGAGAAATATGTAAAAGTATAAAATAATGATATAAAGATGTGAAACATAAAAAAAAATTGTCATGTTAGATTTATCGTGTTAAAGTTAATTACCAAAGAATTTGAAGGCATACAGGAATTTTCGAGATTCATTGATAACTAACAATAGATTGTTATTAAAAGATAATCAAATAGTTGTATCGTTATCTTTGCGGAAATAGATTTTAACCGTTTTTGTACACAAAAATATAAATCAAGAGGTAGAAAAGCAGTTAATAGGTCAAATATTAATAAAAACATAAAACTAATATCGAAAATCTGTGAATTGTGTATTAAATACCAACGTACAAAAACTAAAGAATTAACGAACTAAGTAAAATTCTAGATGAGAGTTTGCAAATATTAGTTATAGCATTGATTATAGGTATAAGTCATATCAATAATAATAATTTTTTATTTGTTATTCACTATTTTTTTTTAAGTTTTTAGAAATATCACTGTTAAAAAAAAAAATTATATTAGTCATTGCATAGTAAAGTTAATCCCTATGATTGTAAGATTTAAAATTCCAAGTATTATTAAGTCAGATAGAAGTAAACAATTTACACCAGAGCAATTCAGACAGTTTGCTGAATAATTTAATGCAAAATTAGTCAATTTGTTGGAGTTTATCTCCATTCAAATAGAATTATGAAAAAACAATACAAAAAATAAATAAACAAATAAATATAAAGCAGTAGAAAATAGTCTTGATTATAATAATGAAGTATATAAACACTCCAATTAGTAAATATATACAAACCTCGACTAAAATAATGTTTAGAAAAAAGTAAGATCACTAATATTACAGAACCCATACATAATAGTTATTAATTAAAATTAAATTTAAATTATAATATTTAAGTGATTTTTCAGTTTCCAAGAACAGGTTATAGTCTGTTAAGTCTAAAGTTAATAAAGTCAACATTATTAATACGTTAAACGTTTCAAAGTGCAATATTTACTATGAAAATAATTTAAAATTAATTTATTATTTCATACTTTGTTTATTACTGAGGATTTTGAGATATTCATAAAAATGTTTCGCATATCCACCTAAGGAAAATAGCAAAAATAAATATATAATATTATTATTCTAGTAAGTATGCATTAATCAACATTTTCTAACATGAATTTTATATCCTTGTCCATAAGCAGTAGGGTATGTAGAATGTTTTTAGTACAAGCCCAAGAAAAAATTATGCTTTTCAGCTTTTACTTATCATAATTAGTAAATAGTTTCATTTACTAATAAAGCCTAACTTTATACAGTGATCGGTCATTTTTGATAACATATTTATCTAATGTAATTGTGATCCTTTTAATACATAACCCTAATAACTAATAATTTAAGTTAAAAAAAGTTTATGCAATATTATCTTAAAATAAAATACTTGATTTGAAGAGTAATATATAAATTAACAATAATATTTTTTATCTACGTAATTCGTTTTTTGTATTTAATGTTAAAGGTTTATGACTTTTGTAAGAAATTTTTATTTGACATTTTAAACGATTAAAAATGTGTACTTCTTTAATTTGATTTAACTAGAATTATTTAGATACTATTATAACATTTATAACACATTTATACCACTATATATATATTAATGTCTATATTGCCAGTAAAGTTATAGTATGACGATTAAGTAATCGCCACGGCAAAACATGACCAACATAAAATAAACTAACTTACCATGCGTTTCGTTTACTACTGAGAATAATAAATTAATAAAAACCAGTTATGATAAATAATTGATCTTTCAAACGTCACATCCGCATTTTATTACATTTATGAACTCGTAATTAGGTTATATATATTTAATACGTATCATACTATCATGTAATTTTTACATGAAAATTCAATATCGAAAAATAGTATACTTTTAATAATATATTTTTTGATCAAATACATACATACTTTTGTCAGGAAATATTCTTCTAATATTTTCGTTAGCCGATACATCTAAAATAACGATTATTAAGTATAATTATAACCACAGTTATATGCCATAAGATAATTTGATCACTTCTTAGTTCTAAATACCATATAAATTTAACCATAAACCTTAACTAAATTGTATTTAAATTATATTTGTTCTCTTGAACAAATAAAAAACAAAAATTAAGTTTGTTTCACAATCAATAGATAGGTATAATATAATATACATTACACCATAGTATAATATTATATTAACAATACAATGTTACCAAAAAGTACAATAAATAAATTACCTTCAAAATTAGCTTTTATTAATGAGTCTGTTAAGAATGAAAATGAATAATTTTAATTGTCTAAAATAATAGATTAAATATAACTTAATTATTAAGTTTAATTAACCTAATTTATTTGATAATAGATTGTTCAATAATGTAATGCCTATGGTATCTACCTACTGCTACTATAGTACGTATTTCAAATTTTCTTACCATAACAAGCTAAAATGAGAAGACAAAAATCAAATAAATATTTTAATTTAAAAAAAGTAAAATTTTACTAAATATAGGTAACTAATAATATTGTACTCAGTTTAAATTTCATTCAATAACTAATAATTATTATTTTTTTTCTCGATCGATATTAGCTTTTAAAAATAAAAATAATAATTTTTAAAAACTGATCAAAAAATGTTGAATATAAACAACCGTTCTTCTATAATGTTAATGTCAATTGTATCTGGCTATTGATTACGTCACTGCTTTGTAAATTTTTAATTTTAATTCAGAAATAGATCTTTTCATACATAAAACGATTTTGAGTAAAGATGGTCTACAAGCTTATGTTCCAAGTATATTTTATGATATATTGTTTATGTTATAGATATTGTAGATTATATGGTAAGTTTAATACATTTTTGAAAAAAATGTTACATTTTAAAATATTATTATGTGTACAAAATATTATAATAATTAACATTAAAATATAATTAAAATTGTTATTATTTTTTGAATATCTAATTCCATCCAGAATTTGAATTTAATTAAAAACGCATAGGTGAACATAGTTACGACAATACTCTGTACAATTTAATAAAAAACTGTGCTTATTAACAAACTTTCAATCTTAGCACTGTTATCACTGGATATAGTTACCAAAGTACATAATATTTTCTATTACAATAATTTATAATACCTAAATCATTTTCATATTATACAGAATCTTATGTATCGTTCTTCTAAAATTAAAATATCTTAACTTATCATATTATTACAAATTTTAAGTTTAAATAATATTATTTATATTTACAGTTGAATCTTGTTATCCCGACACAAACGGAAAAAACTAATCATGTATAGTTAGAAATTGAGTAAAAATTAAAATATATTTATTTTAATTATACTTATGTTGAATTCCAACAATATTATTGAGTTATTAAAATGATAATCCAAAAACAAAATTATGGCTGGGTTTTACAAAAATACATTGGATTTCTGAGGGTGCTGGACTGACGTAATGGCAGAATATCTAGATTCAAAACTCAACTGTACCTATAAAAGTATAAAACAAAAAAATTAAACCTAATTCTGTATGATTGTACTTATTTACCATCAACTGCGCACCAACTTAACGGATCTAAATTCATTTCTACAAACAAAAAAAGTAATTAATTATATATTAAGAATTGTAATTTAAACTAATCTATAGTAGATAGATATTGGATATACATTATTGATATACTTTTTAAAACAATTATACAGTTATATTTTGATTCAATTAAAGTTGAATAGAAGAAGAGATTTCTAAATAAATAAATTTATTGTCGTTAAATAATTATTTATATTTCAATCGATGTTATATTAATTAATTAAAACAATAGACTTTTCAAAGTACATTTTCGACGAAGACGAATTATTCATTTTTATTTCGAAACTATTACTATTACTGTATAAATTTAAATGAAAATTAATTATAGGTAAATATTCCTAGATATCAAAATGATATATACATTTCCTACTAAGATAAACCGAATAGTTTTTAAACATAACTCACCATTTTTGGAAGTATTATATAATCTATTAAATGCTAAAAAAAAAAACAAAATATGAAAAAAAAATTTCTGTTGAACTATACAACTATAAACTATGTTGATATTCATATTTTATTAGTTTAATTTATCTTAAGTTATAATTGCATGTAATATTTTACATTTGAACAAATCTTATTTAAAAAAATATATTAACGATTAAAAAATTGTAACAAAAGACAGCTGGTATCTCTTTGCTACCCCTGACCACGGCATGGCCCATTTCCGCCAAAAAGCTGGTCCCCTAATTTACGCATAGCCTATTTTCGCCAAAATGAAAATTGTATAAATATATGAAATCCGTTTCCACCAAAATTTATTTTTATGAAAAGACGTTTCCGCCAATTGTTATTTGAGAACCATACACAAATGTTCCTTTTCGTTTCAAGTATTATATTTTCTTTTTCCAAAATATTGGCCGTACAATTTTTCATGAAACATCTCCACCGAGTTATTTTTGTTTTTGGCGTATTACCCAAAACATATTTAAAACCATCAAAAATCAACATTGTTTACCTCGTTTGCTTACAATAAAATCCGTTTTAAGAACGTTATCAACTGTTTGATAAACATAATAGATACTGAATCGAAATATAATAATTTAACATTTGTCAGATAATAGTTGTGCGCTAATTATAAGTAAACTATGATACAGTTTATGCTTCTTTCAGTTATCGACGAATGACGATTATTAAAAATTATCGAAGATTATCGCTGTATCTATTTATTGTTGTACCTATGATCTTTGCAATTACTTACAAATGTCATTGCTATTATCTACATATTACATTGCATTGCTATATTTTAAACTTACCACAACATATATTGCTTAAAAATTAAAACCATTGGTTTCCAAAGTTTTTTTGGCGGAAACGGGAGTATGCGAAAAAAACTAATGTTATACTATTGATATCAATAAAAGTAGACAAGTATGTAAAGCTATAATTTGAAATTGTATTCAACTTATTAAAAGTAAATCAAGAAATGAACATATTATTTACAGTATATCAAAGTTCCATTATAGAACTTCCATATTAAATGTAAATTGATAACGATAATTTGAGCTCAGTAAATTTGTCGGTTCGTTAAAATTTCGGACATCACAATATGGTCGCGTTATGTTATATTATCTAAATTATGGAAGTTTTATGTTATATCTTCACCAAATTTAAGAAATCATAATATAAATTAATTAAAACAGTTTTATATATATGAAAATATTTTTAGCATCACGGTTTAATTGTAGTTATATTATGCTATCATGTGAGTTTTATGCAACGACGAGATGATATTTTACTGTCATTGTATCGCTAACACTTGTATATTACTAAAATTCAAAATTATTTACGAAAGATAACTAATTACCATTAATTTTCAGTTGCAAATTTAAATTAGATTTATTTTATATAAATATAATTATTATCATTTTATTATTGACATTATTTTAATGAATTATTATAACTATTATTCTAAACTATTTTAATAGTATTTAATATTTATTTCACATTATTTTTAAAAGTATTTATTGTCATGTGTCAAAATCACAGGCGAAGATTATTACCATGACCAATTTACCACGATATTGTATGGTTATGGTAGGTAGTAAACAATTAAAACTGAATAAATATACCTATAATAATAATTTAATTAATTAATCATTTAAATAAATTACTTAGATAAGGAGTATCTTAAAATAAAAATTAAGGAATTTAAAACAAAGTATATTGAGAAAACATTTATGAATTATTTTGAATAATAATCTATTAAGTATAAATTTAATATTTATTTATTCTTATTATGTTATACTATAAGGTTCAATACTTAATATAATAATATAATTTTCTTCTTTTTTTTATGGATTTTAGCCTTTAAGACCAGCCATTTAAGTAAATTGTCTATATTTTTTCTCTGACATCTCTACATTCAGTATCACCATTCACTACGATTACATCCTTTTTTTTTATACGGTCTCTCTGTAGTATCTTCATAATTTACTTAACGATCATGTTTTTTTTTCCAATTTTCTAAATAACCATCTTCATAAATTAGTCTTCTTTCCTCTAAGCGTATCAAATCTTCTTTAAACATTTTTTGAAACGTCTGCTCACAGAACCTAATGATTTTTGATTAATTTGGTGAACATAAAAAATCTGATCTGTTGTCAGTCTATAAGATCTAAAATTTTTTAAGTATTTTCCTAAACTTATATGTCATACATTTTTAATGTTAAATTTGAAATTCTTACTTTGAAATACTTCTGGAACTCTAGTTGTCATTTCTAAAATAATATTTATATAAAAATTTAAATATATACTAACAAATCATAATATTATACGAATATATATAGTTGTAATTTTAACAATAGTAGTTTTTTTTATCCCGCATTTTGTTTTCAATAATAATATAACACGACACGCATGTTTTTATTAACTCCGTTAAAATTTGTTATCGTTATTGTTTTTTGCAACTTATTATGCCAAAATGAATTCTTATAAATTGCTAACGTAAAACTCAATCTAATTTCAATTGAATCTGTAAGTACACCCTATTTGTAAGGACTATATTTAAGAGGTGATTCAAAAAGGCATTAGTCTCCCTGCCATATGTTAGGAGGTGATATAACATTTTTAATGTATCTAAGACCTAGTTTATTTCTCATAATTTACTTTCAACTTATTTCTAGAGCCTATTAAAAAAAAAAAAAAAAAACAGTGACGAAACAACAACAAAAACCGTGTGATAATAATAAATAACAAAATACACAGGAAAACAATTTTATTTGTTGTGTAGACCAAGTGCGATTCAGCTCGAAAATAAAAACTGGATTAGATGACAACATCGATGACAGACGGCGAATGCGACTTATGTGCCACGCAACACCGGTTGAGAAACACTGCTCTATGTATAACATCAGGAAAAACATCTAAAACTACTGAACTTTAAACTTGTTCAAAGTCTGCATAAATTATATTTGGTGTAAAATTTAAATTCAAATCGTTTATTTTTTCTAATAAACTATTTAACGCATCTTTATATATTGATATAATCTTGACTGTTAGTAAAAAAAATACTAAAGAAGTATATGTAGTATTTTTAGCACCATGAATTATAAATAATTGATAAAAAAATTTAGAGCAACTTTTAAATATGCCCATCAATGTATTAAAAAGCACTAAAAACTATTTCACTATTTTCGTTCATTTTGAAATAACACTCACATAAACGTTTTGAAATCGACCATCTCTGAATATTATCATTCAAAAATGTTTGAAAAGCGAATTTCTATTAATTAATGCAATACAATAATTTTTTTTTCATTGAAAATTTTAATTATTTCAAAATTTTCCGTTGCAAAGTTATAGCACTATAATTTTATTATTTGTCGCACAAATGGAATGTCGAAGTGTGACTAATGCTAACATAAACAAAATTAATTTCCAATAACAAATTTTAAGGTGGTATTTACTGATAACATATCGGTAAACGGAATTATCTACAAGGTGGGTATAATGTGAAGAAAAATAGGGACCTAAGTTGGCTCAGTTTTGCTGTCTATACATTTTACTATATTAAGTTGAAATGTACCCAGGTTGCTACTGGCTAAGTACTAGGTACTCATTAGTCATACCAATGTCTAATACGAACTACACAGTACACACTAGTACTCTACTGTAATTTATATTTATATTTTATTATAAAACATACATTGATTAAATTATATCATCAATTTTGGCGTCAATTTAGTGGTTGTGGCCCATGGGTGATTAAAAGTTATGCATATACATATATTTACGCAACATGTAAGACTTGATTAAGGAGATGATATGTTAAGGTATTATTAAAATATTAAATCTTTAAATGTTATATTTATGTAGTGACTCCCCTGCTTTTTCAAATGTCTCGAATGTCCTTGTTATGCACAATTAAGGAATTGCTGCTTTATATTGTTTTAAAGAAAAATATGTTTGTAAGTATGTGGGTAGATGTATTGACTCAAAATAAAATTGTCATAGGTGTTTCAAAATACATTGGAATTCCTAATCTTCACTAATAATATGCTCTCAAATATTCGATTTTAATTTCTAGACCTCTCATACTCATAATGCAATACTCCAAGCTCATAAAATCGTCGATGCTATTTTTATGTTACTTAAAAAAATCTTAACTACTCCTGTATCTTTCTAGTTATCTTTCAAGTCTTTAACCAAGTTTGGCATGAAAGATTACTTTTTAAATTTATACGATTCCTTTTCTCTCCTCTATTTTTCTTTATAAAATCGTACCCGAATAACTGTCACCTTCAAGTTCAATTCATACATCATCTCTTCTACTTCAGAAATTTCAAAAATTATGCTGGTGTTCCATAAGGTAGTATTTTATCCCCCTATCTTTCACTACTGACTACCCCACTACGCAGTAAACTTTTATAGTGAATTATGTTGACAACAAATTTATCATGTCCATTAGTAAAAATTCATTAAAAGCTCCATCTAATCAATAAAATTATCTTGACCACTACTAACTACTAATCCGTATCCCTAATTAAGAAAATAATGATAAATCGTATAATAGCTGTGTAATATTATAACTTATGTAAATAGTTTTACTTTTTATTGTTCTCGATTAAACTAATTATTAGGTAATAATCGATGACGTCGTCAGCAGTTATTTTAAATAAATAATAAACGATTATATCATCTAAATTCTATACATATTTTTTAAGATATAATGCTTAATATTATATAATCTAAAAACTTACCCTTATAACAAACTAAATTGTAAAAAAAATATAAATAAAAACTAAGTTATAAAACATTAGTTATTATACATATTTATGATTTTACTAAAAAAAAATAAAATGATAATTTAACTCAAATATTGGAAACCCTTCATAATGTCGATATAGACCTTATTTTTAATAACAATTGAACAAAAGTCATCTTATCCAAAAAACTTAATTAACATGACATATTAAACTCGTCTTCTTGATTACCTTGAAAATTAAAATCTCATACAAGCTTATTTATCATGCCAAATTAATTTAAGAAATGTAAGCTAATCGGAATATTAACTATCTTTTATCAATATTATTATTTAAAGTAAATGGATTACTCTAAAGAAAAAATAAATTTTAGCATTATATAACAAAACAAAACAAAAGATAAATTAAAAATCAAATTGGTTGCTGTTATTGAGTATATTTTCACGCTCAAATGTTAAATTTTTTGTTTATATTCTTTCTATTATTTTAAAATTTACAAAATTTTAGTGTAGATAAAAAATTTTTTAACACTAAAAAAAATGCTGCGCACAAAAATATAATGCATTAAAAAAAAAAAAAAAACTATGATAAACTTATAACTTTAAATTTTTCATCTCATGAAGTATCTAAATAATCCTACAATTTTACTTTGAATTTTAAATATATATAACTAATAAAAAATATTATGTTATAAAAAGGTTATGCATTAGCATACATCGTGGAAGAGGTAAATTCATAGTTTTTATAACAATAAAAATAAGATTATATCAATTTAATCTTTATTAAATTCAATAATATATTATGGTAAATGTTCAAATAAACATTACTAAAACATCCAAACATAAAAAAAGATAGACGAGTGGGTATCAATTTGCTGTGTAGTAGGTATCAAGTGGGTCACTAACTTCCTGTGATCAATTTGTTAAATTTGAAATTGATTATATATCATTACATATTTATAAACGAAAAACAATTCAGAGCATAGATAGTCTAACTATCAATCTATGTCACTAAGTACTTTTCATATGTTTATTGATATTGCTATTAAAGCTATTAAAAACTAATCTGATCATATTAAAATATGCAACAAATAATAACAAAATATAATTTTTTACCATTAATAGTTTTAAAAACAACTATCTGATCACTTCTCGGTAAACCTAGAAAAATAAAAGTTGTTATTTCATAGTAAACTTTTTTAAATAACTATTCAATTATAGATACTAATATTTTTACAATGAAATAAGATAAGTATATTTAATAAATACTACTTCCTCTAGTATAAAATAAGATGATTATCTATATTGCACTATTTTATTATTTAAATTATAGATTAATTATCATAATCATAAACAATATGGATCGGCAGTGTCCACAATATACTAGCAATACCAAAAGAAAATGAATAGATATTTGTTTAAAATGATTATTTTCCTCAGATATTATGCTGTTTATAAATGTACAATACATATTATATATAAATATATATGTGTGCACTGTGCATATATATATTACAACTATCTGATACATAACACTACCAAAGACTTAAAAAAACTAAAAAAAAAAAATTTTAATCATAATTCATTATAATTGACAAATATTTCGTGAAGGATTTCAACGACCAATAAAGAATTTTATACTTATCATCAGTTAAATTTCATAGAAATTGAATTTCATACAATCATCAATTATTCATTAAAATTTAAAAAAAAAAATTATTACATTATGTATTGACCTGTATTACGTGCTATACGTTTTGCATATTGTGTATTATAAATATCTTGATTATCTAAAAATAATCAACAAAAGCATTAATGATATATAAAAAACAATGGAATATTATTTACAATTTAGATCGGTACATTATTTATTTGAATTTCACTCATTTACCAAGAATATAAAAAAACGTGATCAATTTTAGCTGCATTTTACGGAAGTATTAAAATAAATCAATTAAATCGCAAAATGCAGCTATTTAAAAAAAAATGCTTATGTTTTCATCGTTAATCGTGATATAATACTCATGTTGTGATTTAAAATATTGTCAGAAATCAGTGGCGTAACTGGGAAAAAATCTAAGGGGAAAAATAATTTATTTATCATGATAAGACCCTGAGCGGGGGTTTAATTATATTTTTATTGTATATATTATACACAGTATACCTAATTGGTTAATTTTACACAAGTCTTAAAACTCATTATATGGTTTAGATAAAAACAAATCATAGGTAGCAATATCATTAAATAATATTAAGTACCTATAAGAGTTCATTAATAAAAGGTGCTATATGTAGTTTAAAAAAGTAACTAGTATAAACATTATTTACACATATTTTATATTTGCTAAACAATTAATAATAACCAACGACTAATTTAATGACTTTATTCAAACAAAACTTAGTAAATAAATAAAAAAATATTATTTTAATGTTAATTTTCTATTACTTCCTACTTAATTTGAAAATAAATTTATCAATTATTTTATCAAAATCGATTATTGTTCAATTAAACAATGTCAACTGCCGTTTATTAAACATTATTTTTTAATATATAATTAATAATTATTAATAACTTATAGCATAAAAATAAGTAAGTACCTATAGTATAGAATAATAGAACATCATAGTCTATAGACTTTCAATAAAGTACACTATCTCATCACAATATAATTTAGTAATATAATAGGTATGTAGATATAGAAAACAAAATAATAATTATACTAACAGTTGTTATTATTGTAATTTGTTATTGATCTAAAAATAACCTCCCGTTCCTGCAGTCATAACCACGACTTCAAGACAATAATATTAAATCGTGTTCATACTTCATATAATGATTATATTATTACTGAATTATTTTTTGTTCCTAACCCAAATAATACGATTATTGCAAATTACGATAACATATTATTATACAACAAGAAAAACCTAAAATAAATATTAACTTTTATGAAATAACTTGAGGAAAAAATATTTCAATCTTATAATAATATGTCAAATGATACATTACATTCTTTCTTAACTTATGATAATTCAAATATTTGTACTGTTAGATTATCTCGAGGGGAAATGACACCAAATTTTCAGAAGAGGCAAGTACCCTCCACAATTATGCCGATGTCAGCAATGATTATTGGTGCATGAGATTATATTGACTAATATTGCATTAACAAATAATGTACCTCTATCAAGTATTTAACATTTTAATATCTTAAAAATATAATTAAAAATAATTATTTATACAAAACTTAAGTACATTCTACATAAGATTCATTTTCTAAAAATTCTTTCAAATCACGTTCATAATTTTCTAGAAAGAAAATAAAAGTTTTATTATAATATTCATCTTTTAAATAGTTTATTTTCAATAAAATGTAATTTTATTTAATTTTATAATGTCTAGTTTAAATTGCTATTTATTTATTTTTGTAATTTTATTGATTATTATAAAACTATATCAATGGAAAATTTTTAGTAATAGGTATAGCGTGTAATAAAATTCACATACAAATTACAACAACTGTTATTGCTTTATCCAAAATATTCACTTTGCTTGAGTTAATAATAGTTATATTTTATATTTTATTCTTATTCTTATACCAATATAAGTTTAGGAACTTGGTCTATAGGTATTTAAAATGCAAAATGAATTACAAAATATTTTATTTAAAATTTATAAACCTATAAATTTGTTTTCGTAAATGTGTATTGAATATTGGTTATAAAATTTACGATACCTAACAAATATTTAAATATTTTTTAAGTTTTTCTTATTAAATAAATTATCTAAATAATAACTAGGTATATGTTCATATTATGTACCTACTTAAATCAATTTAAAACTAGAACAACTTTAATGAAAAAAGTCACTCGCTAATTATTAATTGATTAAAATAAAAAATAAAACACTTTTGAACTTATTATTTATTTTTGATAAACCTCGTATGATTTTTTTTATTTTTTAAGTTTAAAAACAACCTAATGGCATTCTCTGTAATGTTTTAAGATAAATAGATGTATACAATATAATTAATACAATATGTACTAAATAAACGATAAAACTTTTACCATGGATTGTACACCAAGTTGTAACTGATAACATACGTTCTAAAAAAACAAAAAAAAATTTTCCATGTTTTCTGTTAGCAACAATTTTGTAAAAAAATTCATAATTACGCTACGTCGTATCACACCGTTTTTATATATTTATAAAAAAACTTAAATATCTTTATTCTAAAATATTATTATTTTTTCAAATATACAATATTTTCTTTTGTTCGTTATTAATAGTGATCAATAATAACCATTGCAAATTATTATAGATATACATTTTTAACAATAATAATATTATACTTTATAATACTATCACCGAACTGCTTTTAGCTAACATAAGATAAACGTTTGTTAATCTAACAGAATGGCATACAATCATGAGTATGGTGTACTGGTGTTATGTTAAATTACATTGTACATAATATCAAATATGTGTACTTTTATACAGAAACTCTTAAATATACCAATACCATAATTTGTCAATATTATACATATACAGCTAATTTATTTATAGTAACCATATTCATCATTCAATAAACAAGTATACGTGAAATTATATGATACAAACAAAACGAATTAAACAATTTGTTAATATATTTTACTCAATTAGACATGCATATACATATTGGCCATAAAAACCATTATCTTATTTTTTCTTAGTTAAAATATTATGTGTTTGTATTGTATCGTATCGAAAATTCATACCTGGATTTAGAACATGCTCCAATAGTTCAGAAATATAACTCATTCCGTACTTATATCCTGAAATTAATGAACTTAATCTTTTAGTGAAAACTTTCAATTACAATAAATTACATAATTTATTAACTACAAATAAATAAATTACAAATGTTTGTTTTGTAAAAGCCTATGCTTACTATATCGATAAAGAAACATATGATTGCTTATAAATTCTAACATTAAAAAAAAAAACTATAAACAAAATAATAATAACTTACTATTCAATTGAAATTTGTTTAAAAAATAATCATCTAAAAACAACGATATGCTAATCATGTTAAAAACACACTACTTAATCATAAAAGCCAATATAAAGATTAAAGATAAATGAAAAATAAAATAACTTACTAATGCTCGATTGAGCAAATTTTTTGTCTAAAATAAATGTATTTAAATTATTGTTCATTATTATATTGCATTATATACTATATTTAGGCACACATTGTTTATTACTTCATTATGTTTTTAAAATCAATGAAATCTCTACAAAAAGGTTTAACCTTATAAAACAAGTTTGGGTTAGATTAAAAATTCTGTTGTATTCGATTAATCTAAAGTAATTCAATAATAAATCAGCAATTTAATGGATTTTCATGTACGTGAAGCTTAAAATCAAACGAAAATTTATAATTTATAAGAAGAAAATTTCTAACCAAATCGGATTTGAAAGAATGTGATAGATTAGAAATGTATGAAAAAAAATACCCAACTACATTTATACTTAATAGTGAAAAAAGTTGTGAGAGCTAAATATAATTAGATCGATTCAACCACAATAACATTTTAAGAGTCGTGTGTTTACGTATAAATTGCAATACTGTATTTATGTAAGAATATGTTACTCATTTCTATGAAAAGTCATAAGATTAATACTATTTTTAATAAACTTTGGGACTAAAATGTCACTTGGTGTCAACTTAAAATAATATACTTTAGTCTTGAAAAAAAAAATTATAATTCAAGTTTTTATTTTAGAAAAAATTTAACGTTTTGAATATTATAGTATTGTATAGTATTACGTAATATCATTAGATTGTTTTATATTTGTGCCAGTCACACATTATATTATTATATATTTTATAGAATAAATTTGAATTATCGGTAATTTATTTTATTATAATATGTTCAATACTATATATCTATACATGACTATATCACATTATCCATTGTAAGGAGATATACCTTTTATTTACAGTTTTTAGTAATTGGATATAACAAAAAAAATTAATTTCTTTCGACACCATGTAAAAATTTTAAAATCTATTTAATAATATATTCACAAGTTATCTTACATTTTTCCAAACCATTTTTATAATGATATTGCGGAATTATACCTAAACAAATTTAAAAATAAATTCATGTTAATAATCAAGACTTACATGTGTTATTTTCATCTTAGAGACGTTCCACATAACAAATAGTAGTTTAAAAGAACCAATTGTGTATTGTTAGCTTTAATACAAATTAAAATGAATAAAAAAAGTTAAATTTTTCAGGTAAAACAGTAACTGTGTTTGTCCGTTGGTTTTTACAATGTTTTAATATATTTTTAAACAACTCATAAGTTAGTACCTATATTTGAAATATTTATAGTATGTATTAAAACATACGATTAATACTCATAACTATTTTTAAACGTTCGTTGGGGTACTCTAAGATACTATATGATTGTAAAAATAGAATATCAGAAGATTGCGGTGTTTGGATAGTTTGAAGTGAAAAATGTTGTATAAGATTTGGACAATGTTATGAACTGTTGAAATAGAGTGCATTATTTGAAACTTAGAAAAAAGTGCTTTACAGGTTATTGAATTGAAATAATTGGATATTTATTAAGTTTGAAGGTTTGTCTAGTCAACAAAGCTGAATGTCATATGGTATATACCATAAGTGTATTTAAAAAAAGTACATACGTTAATTGATTAAACGATTTATTTAAAAAAACATACTCAATTTATCATTGATTTTGGATAAATTTTCAAATCCAGATAATTCTTAAAAAAAAAAACAAATAAATTCAATATTAATGTTATAAAAATAATCATTTAATATCATCAATTATTAGACAATTTAATAGAAATTAATTCGCTTATTCAAAAAAAATTTCATTCATAAAATAATTTACTAATATAAATTATTAGCGTAATTACTACATAATAGATTATTTTTGTTATTTATTATAATATCAAACACTTTCTAAAGCATTCTTTCAATAGTAACTATACACATACTTATATTGAATTCTAAAGTTACCAGCTCATCTGTTAAGATATTTTAATCATAACATTAAAATTATTTATCATTGTCAAACAATATATGTGAAATGTTCCAATGTTTATTGATAATATATTATTGTTAATAATGTTAATTAAATAGATGCGTATTTTACATATAACTGTAATCTTACCTGTACAACCTAAAACGTAAAAAATATATTGTATTTAGTGAATAAACGATATATTTAATCAACTTTTTTTTAAAAAAATCCATATTTAATTTTAAAAAAATATATGCATCCAAAATTTTTATTTTAAGAAGTTTAGTAACAACATAGTTTAATTTGTATTTATTTTGACACTTGTTTTTTTTTTCAACATTCAACAACTTATAAAATATCCTAGCATAGTACTTAATCGATAAGTACTTCATGTTTTTGTTCTTCAAAATATATATATATATTCTTTTTTAATAATAGTAATATTTAAGTTGATGGTATTTTGTATATCTAATATTTGAACCTACATTACTTTTTATGTACAAAAAACTTTTCCTATGTATATTTATGTAAAATAAAGCTTAATATAATTATGGTTTTTATCGATAAATTAAGGAAAATAATCTTTTATTATTGTTGTATTTATTACTAAAAAATTAGAAATAATTAAATTTAATTTAATGAAAATATACTTGATCCATTCGAATAATCACTGCAGAAAATAACGATTACAGTCATAAAAATAATCGTTACATTACTTGATGAAAAAACCATATACATTTTTTAAATTTCAGTTCCTCTAAAAATTATACTATCATCTAATGTTCTAATAAACGACTAACAAAAAATGTAAAATCCAGAAATAATAATATTAAGTATTTTTCTTCGAAACAATTGTGAGCTAGTATAGTTGTTCATAATACGCAAACAATTAATTGTACACAAGTGCACAGCTTTTAAAACTAAACTTACTGCTGCAGACATTTTTGAACACAATATTTTCATAATTTAAAAAAATTTAATTTAGAAGGTGTTTAATATATTGGAAAATAATTAATTAAATAACAATTTAAAAATATAAGAAATATTTTTAATCTATTGAAACTTGTGATCTTTATCAATCAGAGAATCGTGTAATATTCAATAACATCTCATAAACCTAGTAAAATTTATATATATATATATATATATGTGTGTGTGCTGATTAAATATGCAATAACTATCATTCATAATGTTCAAATACCAATATTTAAATTAAGTAATTATGTATTTCACACATAGTTATACACATTATTTAATTGATTATGAATGTAAGGGTTACGTATGTAATCAACAATTTTTAAATCATAAAGAATTTTAATAAAGTTAATGATAATTACAAAGATAATAATCTAAACTTTAGGTAAAGATTTCAAATAAAAAATTTTTAAAGTATTTTTTTACAAATTGAAACTTTAAAAATCGAATTCACTATTACATAAAACATAACACCATACTATAGTTTATAAATTTATCGTATAATAGAGTAAGAACATAACAAATGCTCAGAATAGTAGTCCATAACCATTTGTTCAAATAATAATCATTAAACAAGCATGAACAAATAAACACTCTAGAAAATCATGATTATTTTGATGATGCCTGTAATGTATCTCATGAACTTCGAATAATAATAACTACTCATCAGCACTATCTAACCAAATGTATATATTGTGTATTTTGGTCACTAAAAAAATAATTATTAATATATAGTGATAGAATTTTAATGAATCCAGAAGAAAAAAAGAACTAAGTAAAAACCTTTTTATGTTATTCGGAACAATTGTTCTAAGAAACCTTTGTAATATATTAATATTACATATAGTATGATTAATAGCTAACTAACCTGTAGATATATCATATTTACTATCTTCTTTACTTTTTACTAAAACACTTAAAGAAAATAAATGTAAATACTATTGACAGATACTGCGAAACACACAATATTCGATTATACGCACTGGGATCCTCTCCGGATGACAGTTAAGGCGTTCATCGGAAACAGAAACGTCACCCCGAGGGATGTTCAGGATTTTATGTATGGTCTAACCGATATCCCTGTTTGCGATAATGACCGAGGTAGACTTTTAGTTACCGCCCAACGTGCCACTCAGTCTTTTTATAACATAGTCAAAAGTATATTGGTTTGCAAAAAGGAGGACATAAAGACTACTGTAGTAGAAGTAAGAATTACACCGACGCGATGGACTAAGCACTTCCCTGGTGGGGACTGGAAAACGTGCATACAGACTGACAGTTGCGTGCGTCACCAGGCCGGGAAGAGGTACAATACGAATAAATCTAGTGTACGAAGCTAGATAATTGTATTTAAGTTATTATGTACTATTTTATGTATTATATCAGGGGTAGTCATTAATAAGAGACTTGCGAGCCACCCAATATATTAATAAATATAGAAAAGCCAAAATGAAAAAAAAGTTCATATTAATGTAAGTTGTATGTATATGATTATCGTAAAGAAGATAATTAAATATCAGATATAATGAAATGTATGAAATGTGAAACCATACGAGTATATGATATTAATTAATAATTAAAAATAAAAATTAATACATATTTAAATATTAAATCAAAAACACTATTTTATTTTTTGTACATTTTTTTAAAAATTTAAATTTAATAAAATATTATACTTCTTCAAATATATAAATTCATAAATTCATATTGAAAACAGTTTTTTTTGTAATAATGTTTGTATCTTACGATAAGATGCGAGCCATATGAGTCTATGACGGGAACCACAGTTTGGCCACCTCTGTATTATGTATTGAATCATCTATTTAGACGATAGCAGCAGAGGAGTTTTAATATTCACACAGATCCTCCTTCACTGTCGGTTGTCCGAGAAAAAAAATACTATTGATAAAATATATTCAAAATAATATAATTATAATTAAAAACCTAATAATTAAAATAATTTATTAAAAAAAGATAATATATTTACAACGAAAAAATGTGTTCTATTTTAAATGATTAATACTAGAGATGAAGAATTTACGAAAACAAATTGCGATAAAATGAAAAAAAATTGTAAAATAACCATAAATTGATATAAAAATCTTACGCTTTTCCTGTAGTTATATAGAATAAAAACTATTTTCGAGTACTCAAAATATAATAACAAATAGCAATTAATAGTAATGTATAATATAACTGAATAGTAACATAAAGCAATTTTGATATGTATGCGTAGAATTAAAATTTAAATCTTTTTACAAGTAAAATTATATCTTACAAATGTATCACTTATTTCTTATAAATACCTACAGCTACTATTACTAGTTGCATTCCAAAAATAACTACAAAAAAACGGTCTAAATTGAGAACTAAATCTTTATACGTTCTGATAGTTGGTTCCCGATTAAAATTAACCATTTCAAATGTATTTTTCATACTTATTGTATTATCATTTACAATATTTAAAATAATATGGCTAGGAAATATTACAAACAGTTAAAAGAATATATTTTAAAATTAATAATAAAAGTAATACATTTTTAAGCTACCTATATAGTGCTATAGTCTCTATAGCTATAGACAATTATTATAAATCCGTGTCAAACAAAATAGAAAATTAAGTTTAGAAAAGTATAAAATTATAAGCTCCATAATATATAATATCATATATTTATTTTAATTAATTGAGTTACTATTTAATAAATGATTTTTAACAAGTATGTAAGTATCGATAAAAAGCCTGAGCCATAATAAATTTTAAATGTATGTTTTCATTCAAAAAAGTAAAAATTTTAAAAAATATACATATAATTTTTAAATATTATTTTAATTTAAATATAAACTATATAAAAAAATATTTTGAAATAAGGAGTGTTTTTCGATTAAATAATCACCTTATACCTTATTATAATAAATATTTCAAACTAACCGTAAGTACTTATATAAATTATAGACAACATTTTTCATAGAATTATAATAATAGTTGAAATTTATATTATTCTAGTAGTCCAATAAATTAAAAGAACCATTTTGTTAATTATGCTACAAACAGTTTTCAAGAAGAATAAAAAAAAAATGATAATAATAATATTACTACAGTGAAACCTCTCTTAACGAACACCTCTAATTAGCGGACACCTCTCAATAGCAGACAATTTGGTCGGTCCCGTGAGTGTCCGCTATTCAGAGGTTTTACTGTACATACACAATATATTTTTAAGTCACAAATTATTTCGTTTTGCTTTTATTTGATGCGCAATCCAATTAATTAAAATGAGACTTAATATTCTGGAGTTTTGCCGAAAGAGAATACATATTACATTTAAGTTAAACATTTAAAATTTGTTCAATAAATTATTATAAAAAAAGACTTTGTACAGTATGTCAGTATCACTATAAATATTTTATTTTATTTCAGTGTAATTTAATCTTCTGAGTAAAACCAGTACCTAACTTCTGTTGTTGAAGGCTGAACAATATGTATCAGATTAACAATGTGAAAATAATTCTATTAAAATTTCCATAAAATAGAAATATATACAATCTATATCCATAAATTATAAACAATAAGCAAATGCGTTATACAACATAACAGGGAAATTGATGGAATATCGGATTATGAAAGTTGTGACATGATATAGATAAGACTAATATATTGAAAACAAGATTTGAAATGAGAAAATTTAAGTGATTGAAGCTATTTTTATGAAATTTCGAATAATAATTGAATGCAAGTACAGCGTAATGTTACCGTTGTGATATAACGCGCGGTTACTATCGTTCCATAAAGCATTTAATATCAATTGAAGGTTTATAATATATTAGATTGACTAGAATAATTTTATATTAGATACCTTAGTAGACCTCTAAAGTTGAATACCATTGATGATTGAAGGTCAAACAAATTGTTTATACTCGTGAATTAAGATTTTACTTTTTAGAGAACGAAGAGTAGTCTGCCTTAATTTGTGAAAAATGCCTGCATGAGATTTAACGATTTTCTTTTAAATTTAAAGTGAGTAGCCCAAGTAAATTTTTTAAGATAGTCACTTGAGTATTTAAAAAAGTTAGTTATTATCTCCGAATAATATCATCATACATAAGTATTATAAAAAGAAACTTGCCTGACTGATATGTTATATTTCTTTCATCTGTCATTAAATTTTAAATAAACTATGATGTAATAATAAAATAAATATAAGTATTTCACTTCTATTAGCATATCTATCATAATTAACGCATTATATATTTACATTTTACTTCATTATTTTTCATCGTAATGATTTAGTTATTAAATGCACATTTTTTTTTTCATTTCATTCTCGACATTTTTTAACTAAATTAGAACGATTAAAAACATTCCCTATTTGAGTAATTCCAATTTAAAGTTGAATACTATCATTATTTCAAGCATAAAAACAATGATATTTAGCTTATTTTAGTAATTGAACAAAATCCTGTAGGTAAAAGATCAATGGGAAGACCAAGAATGCGATGGAAAGATAATATAAAGAAGGACGTTGAACTTTTAGGTGGTACTTCTAATTGGAGAGATCTGGCATTGGATAGAGAAGGATGGACGCTTGGTTGTGAGACGGGATGGTCTTAAAGGCCCAATAAACCCCCCAAAAAAAAAAATTTAGCTTATTTGCTCAAAATTATGTACATGTCTTAAGCCATATGGATAATTAGTTTTTTTGCGAAAAAATTAGGCTCTTTGCATTGGAGTAGCCCGTTTGCAAACTACTAATTATTTTTTCAAACAGCCTGCTGCTTTTCAGGCTCATTGCATACAGGCTAACAGCAGTTAGGCCTTTTAAAATTACAATCATTTTATGATAATAACCATTTGACTATTGTATTGCTAGTTTTATTTTATATTACTAATCATAATATATAACATGTAAACTGAACTGTTATATTATTGTATATAGGTACATTATTTTCTTTTTTTCTACAACTTAGCCAATATTATATTTTGAATGTCTAATAGTTCACAATTTACCATTGGAATATTGACAAAATATAGCTGCCAACTTCAATATTAGTTATAAACTAATTTCTTATCGCTATTTCTGTATCATTTTTTCTGCAGTAAATATTCCAAAAATAGATCGTCGACTATTAGACGCTCAAAATATAATATTGGCAAAGTTGTAGGTAAAAAGAAAATAATGTACCTATAATACATTATACAATTATACAATAGTTCAGTTTTAGTGTTATATATGCTTAGTTATATAAAATAAAACTAGTAATACAATAGTCAAATGGTTATCACCATAAAATGATTGCAATTCTTAAAAGGCTTAACACTACTGTTAGTCTGTATACAATAAGCCTGAAAAAGAGCAGGCGGTTTTGAAAAATAATAATTAGTTAACAAACGGGCTACCCCAATGCAAAGAGCCTAGTCTTTTCGCAAAAAAACTAATTATCCATATGGCCTACGACATTTATAATTCGAATACATAATGTTGCTTTCAAAATTAAAATCACAACATACTATGGTTATGGGCTATAGTAATATAATTAGGAAGTCAAGTGATTACGCTTCATTTCCAAAGCCAATATTTTTTATTTTATTATTTGTTTTTTTAAGTTTTTATAAGTAAATATAAAATATTCGTTACGAATATAAACACTTATTTAAAACTTTTTTTACAAATTAAAAATTTAGTAGTTAAGTGCAATATAATAATAACTGTAAGTGCAAGTTGTATTAAATTTATAATATTTATATACCTAATTCACATATAATTCTATCCCTATTGAAACTTTCCAGTTTTTTTAAACTTATTATATTAATTGACATTGAATTTAAAATATTTAATACTTACCTATAATAATATTATATTTAATTTATAGACTTTCCAGTTCCAATAAAAGCTTATTGTTTAGATTCACCTTTGACGATTTCAAATTATAAATTATTTTTATTCATATATTTTATTAACTAATGCATATTCATATTTAACTCTAAACTTTCGATAACTACAGGAAATTGTACTAAGGAGACACCGTGATCTTGAAAAGTGAAGAGATTGAAACAGACTCTTAAAACAATGAGAGCAATTTCAAATAAATTTTATATTACCGTGCTAAGAGTGATATTAAAATACATATGTATTTAAAAGGTATTAGAAAATTAAATATATTGATCACAAAAAACCAAAATTATATGATTGATGCTTATAATAAAGTTTAATTAAATAAAGTGGTTTTTAAAGTGATCGCAACGAAATGTTTTTCAACTCTTACGGACGAAACTATTAACATTTCAGGAATTGAACAAGTATCGTCATGCGTTAAATATATTAAATTAAACTTATTAATTTTCAATATAATACTAATGGTACTGATTTAGCTTTTTTCGAAGCAGAAGAAATTGAAATTAAAAACAATTTAAATAGTGAATGATATGAATAATTTATTTTTAAAAATTGAATTCACTATGTACTTTGTTCTCGACTCTAGGCTTTAAATAATTGGTCAATAATGATTTTAAGCGGAGCATTTTATGATGATATCCTTTTTATGGTAAGTAATGTGTATAATAACCTTAAAAATTTAATAAGATTTCAAAAGTATTTTTTTTCTACTTTTCATTTTAATGCATATTTGAATATTATTTATGCGTATTTCAGGCTTTTATACTGCATATTGTATACACGAAAAGAATATTTTTTTACTACATTCAATGCAGATTGAATATTTATGAATATATACTTAAAAAGGCAAAGTTCAAATTGTTCTTTCAAAAAACCATTTATTTCTACATTAATTCTTGAGAAATAATTATTAAAAAAAAAATCCTTTACATTTATTACATTATTTACCTAAGATTGGATTGATAAATTTTGAAGTCAGTTACATACGCTAATATTATACTTACCTACTAAATAATATAACATAAACAGTTCATATAATAATATTTTATATTTCTTATATTGTAAATAACAACAATTTAGTTCAATGTAAACATAAAATGTAAAAGAATTCTACAAATATGCAAAAAAAATTAAGGGGGCACCCGGGTTTGAACCGGGGACCTCTCGATCTGCAGTCGAATGCTCTACCACTGAGCTATACCCCCGCCACGGATTACTTTAGTTGATTTCAACTTACTTAAGACAATGTCGGCACATAAAAAATTTGATTATAAGTTTAATTGTATGAAAAAGATCAATCTTAATAAAATCACTAAATATTAACACCATTGATCAACATATTATAAAGATTAACATTATCTGAAAATTACAATGGTATATTATTGAATTGGAATATAACACTCATTAACGTTACAGCAACTCACTCTATAGATACCTATTTACTATACAGAATTGAGAATACACCACGATAGTAACCACTTTCCCATTTTTATTAAGATTAGGTATACTCATATTCATTTTAATGTTAAATTGTAGAGAACAACTACTCACCTAAAAATTTGAATACGAATAAAAAAATTATTGTTGATAGAAAATATTTTTCTTAAGTAAATATCTTTAACTTCAACCGTCTCAGTTTTTCAGTGTATAGGACTAAATAATTTATTATGTCTTAGAAAAATTTTAATTTTTAAAACATACGGTGATAAATCAAATTGTTTGGGCATTTTTAATTTTCAGCAATTTTACATTTAACCGCATACTTTAAAAGCTACCTACATGTGATATCAGGCGAAGCTATCCATTAGCTGATTAACCTGGATATTGATTTATGAGTGTTATGAAGATTATATTTACTAATTTACTACATTTACTACATTTAAATTTACATTTATTCAAAAATAAAAATACAACGAAGTACGAATGGTATGTTCAACATTTTAAAATAAAATCTGAATATTCTGAATTCAACAGGTTTAATAGCAATAATATTAGTAATTGCTAGAGGTATACACATTATCAATTATTATCATTATAATGTCTTGGATACAAAATAATTCGTTATATCTTTATGGAAATATTGCTTATATTTTAAGTTAAAGGCCAGCAAATATTCATTATATAGTCATTAAAAATAAGTAGTAATATACATCATAAAAATCAACGTTCTAACGTTCAAATTTCAGTATTTTGACCTCTAGACTTAAAACTATATGGTAAAATATATATGTCGCATCCATTTAGTGAAAATGACTTTTTACTACACTATATGGACAATTCTTTAGCATTTTTATGAAGTGGATGAAATTAATTTTATCCACATTGTGTAAAATTACTACTATATATAAATAATTTGGTATTGGGTAATTATACGATATGCACTAGGTAATTGTGTATAAAATAAATATAAAAGTTGCTTGTTATAATTTGTAACTCGTACATTGTACAAACTAGTTCGTCAGTCGATCAGGTAATTTCTAGATAAGATATCAAATAATTAAAAATGATTGTACCTACAGATACATAGTAATATACAGTTATATAGATAATGTATGATACCGTTGAAAATTGTCTGCCAGTCTGTCTTATATCAGTTTTTGGTAATTGTTGACTTAGTAATACGTTATTTTATATAATATGGAAAAAATATTATTTTATGAAAAGTTACAAAAATATTATGTTACGAAGTCGAAGAAAAAAACCTTTTAGTCAAAAGGAACAAATTCAAATGATCACTGCTAAAACTAAAACGTAAGAATTTATTTAATTAAATAAATAATAACAATAAAAAGTTACTGTGCATAATTATAAAAATTATTCTTAAAATTCATAATAACATATAAAAAGTCGAGAAAATCGTCAAGATAAAAACCATATCAACATTACAAAATATGAGAGAAGAGAAATAACAATGAATGGAAATTATAAAACGTATGTGCTATAATTATAAAAAAAAATTAAATATCCATATAATTTTATACATATATTGTGTAAATTAATAATATAATGTAACTTTAATTTTTATACTTTTTAACTTAATTCAATGTATAAATTGTAAATTAATAATTGACAACTGTGACGCGTATATAATAATATTATTATTATTGTGAATTGACCTTTACTATAAAACTTTTAGATTAGAACATTATTTGTGTTCTTTCGTTGGTTTTTTACGATATTTTAATTTTTAAGTGAATTATGAGCATTTTTAAATATTTTATATTTTTCATGCTCGTCATTTTTTTGAAATATTTTAAGGTTTTTTAGTGCATTAAACTCACAGCCTTACTGATCACATACATAAAATAAAACTGAATACATTCTTACGCTTAACTCAGATTCTAAAATTTTATTTTTAATTGATAAAAAATTATAAATTAAATTATATATTATTTTTATCTATAGATATACGAAAACACACCAAGAGTATTATTTACTCGCATCATATACAGTGTTTAAAGTTACGGATCAAAATTTTTTGATATACAAACCTACAAAAAAAGAAGAAAATATTAGGTAATACAATGATAATATTATTTCATAAAAAATATAATTTTTAATTAATTTAAATTTTATTTATAGGTACATTGTAAGCTATGAAGATTTATTTGACAGAATTAAAAGCTTTCATATAAATACTGGGCATGGTGGAAATATCAAAGTTCGTATGGCAATATAAAAAGAGTACACATTCCGAGACCAGCAATCGAAATTTTTTTAACAGTATGTCAAACTTGTAGTTGTAAAAAGTCAATGAACCACAAACTAGTTATTAAATCCATTACGTCAAATGATTTTAACGAAAGAGGACAAGTGGACCTAATTGATTTTCAGTCTGTTCCAGATGGAAAGTATAAATGGATACTTAACTATCAAGATCATAATACAAAGTTTATATCCCTCCGTCTTATGGAAAGCAAAAGAGCTATAAAAGTCGGTACTCAATTGCTTAGTATTTTTCTAACATTTGGAGCGCCAAGTATTTTACGAAGTGATAATGGCCGAGAGTTTGTAAACTGTGTACTTGATGAATTAAAACAACTTTAGCTGGAGTGTGTTATTGTGCATGGACGTTCAAGGCATCCTTAGAGTCAAGGGAGTATTGAGCGGGCCAATCAAGATGTTGAACATACGTATGTTAAGAGCATGGATGTAAGATAATCTGTCCCAGAGATGGTCGACCGGTCTTCAATTTGTTCAGTGGCCAAAAAAAATTGTTCATTTCACCGTACTATTGGTAGAAGCCCATATAACGCGTTATTTGGAAATGACCCAAAAGTTAGATTGACAAGTTCAAGGCTTCCAAATAATTTTGTTAAAACTATTACGACTGAAGAAGAAATTGAAGAAATTGAAAAGATTGTACAATGCTCAATAGTTATCATATATGTAAGATTAAAACAAATGAAGCTGGATCTATTATGTGTACCTAACCTATGTAGAAAAAAAGAACAGATTAAAATGCAACGAAAAAAAAGGCTCTGATGGCATTAAAAAATGTATATATTATACGCTAAATAATTTAATTATGATTAAAATTGTTATTACATGCATATGCGTAGTACGACATATCACGAGTGTGAGAGAATCATCGTAAAAACAGTTAAGTATATTAATTTTTAACTTTGAAATTTCAATACCAGTACATACACTTTTTTCAGCTCATTCTTTTACCAAATTATTATTACCTGTACTCAAATCATCATGATTTATAAATCATAATTATTTTTATTTTTATTTTTTTAATAGGTACTATAGTAACCATTAAAATATATTAGATAGCAGATGTTCAATAAATAATTTTTCTTGTTAATATCTAACTGATTAGTGATTAATATTCTTGAGTATAATTTTATGTTTATTCTTACACTAATAAGAAATTTATAAGTAGTTACAAAACTTAAAATGGAAAATGAAGACTATGAAGCAATAACATTTAACAATGTCCTAGTAGCAAATTTAATTGACTCTAGAAAATATTGTGATCGAAGAAAGATATTAGAAAATAAACATAACTTTATAATTAATGGTAAAGCACAAAATAAAATTATATAACTCGTATAATAGATACATATGAATTTAATAAAATACACTAGTATAAAATAAAAATGCAAAATCAATTATGTACATGATAAATAATATAATATACATAATATATTATAATATGTTACTTTACACTTAGGCATCTGTATAATTATATGTATACTTCAAAAACAATTAACTTTTCTTAAAATTGTTTTATATTTTTTTTAAATGTTATGTATCCAAAATCATTTATTGTATATAATATTATAGAACATTATGCAGTGCACTATGTACATTTATTAGATTTGAACGAAAAATGAGTGTTTAATACCTACATTGATATGTATAATTTTTTTTGTCTGTCCTCCCGTTTTAGAGTAACAAAAGTGGTTTCTGATAGGAAATTGGATCTAGTTGTTACGTTAGAAAAATATAAATACTTAAAAAATCAAGATAAACTAAAAATAAAAAACACGTGAAAACGAGAACCTCTTCAACAAAAACCAGTTTTCGATAAAATGTATCACGTTTTTTGTTGAAAATCAAAAATTCCTAGTCGTATACTTTTAAAGTATCCACCAAATATTTCTATAAACTTTTTAAAGAAATAATATAATTTTCAAATATTTCATATTTTTTGAGTTACCTAGCTACTTTAAAACGATTTAAATGTTCTACTTTTTAATTCTTTTAATAAATTTTGCTTTTTTCTAAGCCAAAAAGCTGGAAAAAGTAGGTAATATAAAATTCTTCTTATGTAGTTTTTACAGCAATTATATATAATTTCTTAGAAATCTACTACACAGCTGGGTGAATTTCCTGATTCTTATTGTTCGACTTGACATGTTACCTAGTCTATAATGTATTATGATTTGTTGAATTGTATTAAATAAATAATTAAACAGTTTTGTATTAATTTTGTATTAAAAAAAAATTATTTTCTAATATAAAACAATATCACAAATAATCTATTAGTTATAAAAAATGACTAAGTTCATTTTTCTATAATAAAGTAGATATGTATAACTAAATCATAAGAAATATTGTTCTTATTTAATAGAAAATCAGAGTCATTTTTTTTCTTTTAATATACTATAGTCTATGACAAAGGTCTCCAAACTTTTAATTCGAGGACAATACAAGAAAATTAAATCCTTTTAAGGTGCACAACTTACAACTGAATGACTGTGAGTACTGTTGAAATGAAATATCTTAATCAAATGGTTTTCAATTATAAGTTATCTCTCCTAAAAAAATTAACAGCCATACAATTAATTTCTATCTTTAAACTAGTTGGTGATCATATTTGAGTGTTATTTTAATTAATATTTTGTAGTCCACGATGATGCGTCTCGAAACAATATTGAAGCACTACATGAAAAAAGAAAAACTGAGGATTCAGATGAAAATTTAATTGTTTTAGAAAAAGAGGAAAGAAAAGTATTAAGAAAATGTAACATATGGAGACGTCAAAATATCGATAGGTAAAATTTATATTATTTAATGATTATAATTTATAAAAATAACACCACAATGAAACTTTTAACATCTTAAACTAGTATCGAAAATGCGGTGGCAAAGCGAAAATTTCAACAAAAAATGATTGTACAACAACCTGTTGTCGATAAAATTGAAAACAGTGAATTTGAACTAGGCAGTATAATGGAAGAATTAAATAACTTTATAGAAGGCAAATGTTTAATTTTCCAAACAAATGAATATGAACGTGAATGGTATGATAAAAATGTCAATCAGGAGAGATTATTTGAAATTAAAAATTCTATAAATGACATAAATAAAAAATGTATAGACATTTATGATGAATTAGAAAAAACTAGTAATAAAAAAGATATACTAGTAATACAAGAAGACATTGTTTCACTAAAAAGTAAATTTTAATTAATTTAGTAGGTATAACAAAAATAGCAATTACTTTAACCAAATTACTATTACTATGATGCAATGAATGCATTGATTCTACAATGATTATATATTATCTTTTTTTGTACGAGATTTACGTGTGACATATGTATGTGTTTGTGTACCTAATATATGTAGTCGATAAATTAATTCAATTTTAAACTCAAAGGATGCTTTTGGATAGAAAATTGGATATAGTTAGTCAAAAAATAAGTAAAAATTCCCAGTATTTTTTCAAAATAATCAGGAAAATCAAAAAAAAAATTAAATAAAAAAACAAGAAATTTATTTTTTGGTGTAATTTTAAAACAAATTACCATGATAATTAAAATTTTGGAACTCACTTTGTATATTATTTACATTTTTTTTCTTAATTGGTGCACGTTTTTCATTAATAATAATATGTCTATAAAAATCCATAAAATGCTCCATTTTGATTAAAAAAAAATAATTACATTAAAACAATTCACTTTTAATAAAATAATAATTCAAGTACACGCCACTTTTATAAGCCAAACTGAAAGTCATATAATATGTATACTGAAGTCATATGATGTGTATGAAATGTAGGCTGTAGAGTGTATTATTGATGTTTATAATTATACGGTTACACCTATAAAGTTAGTCTTCGTATAACGTAGATACAACCCAAAACGTAGTTAACAAACAACGTGATAAAATTTCATGTAGCTCGCATACCACACAAATTCCAAAATTTTCACTAAATATGGGTGTTAGCAATTCCTATACATAGTATAGTTTTAAAATATTTCGACTCTTCGAGCTATTTGTTAAAATTTTTTTTTCTATAAATTTTAATAAAAAATTAATACAAGATCCCTCATAAGTTTTTTATAACTGTATACAATTATTAAAAATATATAGATATAATTTATTTTAAATGCATTTTAAGCTCAAATTTTACAATGTTCGTCAAAATTACGAAGATTATATAAATTACAAGTATTTTATAGCAAAACATTCATACAATTTTTATAGCTAAGGTTTGAAAATGTAATACAATATACCTCATAAGTATTTAAATTAAAAATTCTTAAAAAATATACAAACACAATTATCTTGTTAATATTATTATATTTTTAGTATTAATTTTGACAAAATCACGTATATTAATGATAAATATATAATATTCACTATTTTTTTATAATTCTAAAACATGATTCATGGAGACTCAAGACTTTTGCGTATACTTATTATGAATTTTTCTATACACAATAATATTTTAAAAATATGTTGCTTAATTTTAAGATATTAAATAATTATAATATGAACCTATTCGAACTACTTTACGGTATTTACAGTAAAATTATATTAACTTAAAAATTTTACAACATAATATGCACTAAAAGCCATTTATTAGAAACACTTTTGGAATAAGATGAAATGTGTCATTACCCAATTGTTTTAAATAAACAATTGGTTTTATTCGTTATGAAAAAAAAATAACAATTTAAAATAATACATCTGCTATTAAAAAAAAATTGAATTATTTCAAATGTTATGTAAAATATGTATCTATCAATGTTCTTTTTTTGTATCGAGTAACTTAAAGACCATAGCTTAATTAGAATAATGTTGCTTAAAGCCTTTTTCTTTTCCAACATTTTCAACGTTTTAGTATACAACTGTAGGTTCATTTCTAAACATTTTGTTTCAATATGGCTATTATTTCAGTTATCCGTGTTCCTAATAAATGGCTTCTACTGTATTATTATAATAATTAAATACTAAAATAAACACAATGTTTTGGAAAAAAATAGTAATATAGTAATATTAATACCTAGTAAAATTAATTGCTTTAAATTACTATCATTTTAAAAAACTTATCATAAATATATTTAGTGATATAGGATGACAGACATTTTCAACTCAAAGTCGTTTTTCATATTCAATGATATATCATTGAATTCGAATTTAACATACACAACATAGTAACCTATTCGTCGACACCTAATGTGTATCAGAGCAATACTCACTTGCTTACTTTTATTTATTTTATTTTTTAGAAGACAGTTTAGATCTTCTAAAGCAAAAAGACAGTATTATTGATAAATTATTAGAAGGACTAGAAGAATTATTAACCAAATCATTTAATGAAACATCTTCTAATTCTAATGATCTAGATAAATTAAATAAAATCGCTAACAACAAATTAAAAATCCTTAAAGAA
Source organism: Melanaphis sacchari (assembly GCF_002803265.2). Lineage (NCBI taxonomy): Eukaryota > Metazoa > Arthropoda > Insecta > Hemiptera > Aphididae > Melanaphis > Melanaphis sacchari. The sequence continues at coordinate 3,323,074 of NW_020271173.1, forward strand.
GAACATAAAAAGCACAACTTAGCTATTACTGTAAGTTAGCATTAAATAATAATAATACTTTAATACCTAAATTTTAATATTTATGTATATAAATAGACTATGAGTCAATGACAGTTAATATTTATTTTATACCTAACCATTATAAATAATAATTTGTAGAAGTTGATCGAAGATACAAAAAATAAAAAAAATAACAAAGATTCTACTGAATGGAGACTTTTAATGGATAAAATTATTAATAAAATATCAAGTACAGCATTAAAACAATTTGCATCAATTGAAAAAAACAACCTTGAATTATTAAAACTATTTAAGACCAATGAAGAGGATGCAAAAAATTTTAGAATAGAAACAACTGAGAATTATATTGTAAGTAATATGTACAAAACAATTGAAAATTAAATATTATAATATACATATATCTCCTAAATTATGTCCTAAACATATGTTTATTAATTTAAAGAATTAAAATACTTATAACTTTAAGACAAGGCTTAATTTCAATTTTATCAATTTTTCAAAGGACATACTAATTTATTAAATAATATTACTAAATATTTTTAACATATGTGGGTACTTTTGTGTTAGACTTAAAAAATTAAAATAAAGCTTTAAGTGTACTAAAATAATACGTAGGTATTTCTATGGCTCTATCGCATTAACGATTAATGTATGAGTTGGGTAATACAGGGAGTTGATACCGATTTGGAGTTCGTGAAAATCAGATGCTCAACAAATATAGAAAAACTCAAGTATAATTGTCACGTTTTAAAAAAAAGAATTGAAGACAATAATTTTAGAATAGTCAATCAAAAAAGAAGAATTAATATGTAAGTATATCATACAAAGATTTAATACGTTTATTAATAATACAACTAGTGCCTAATAGTTTACAAGAAACTGTTTATAACCTGAGAGAAAAATGTAAAAAAATTGAATCAGATCATACAACACAAATATCTACATTTAAAAAACAAATTATAAATATTAACCAAAAAATTGATCAACAAGAAAAAAGAGCTGATTCTATTGCAAAAAAAGATAATGACGAATATGTACAATTATGGGACTTTCAGCTGAATCAGATCATACGTCACATTAATTGTGTACAATTTAAACTTATACTTTAAAATTAATTTTATATATATATATTTTTTTTTTTAGATCCGTCAAATCGATTATTTTATACGTGAGTATATGAGTTTTAGCGCCAAGACACATTTCTTCGAAAATTTAACTTTAAATGACAATGATACAATAGTGCCACTTTTGAAACACATTAATAATCTTATATTATACGAGCCTGCATACAACAGTTTAGATACAAATTATTATGAACATATTAGAGATAAAGCTCTAAATAATCTGTTGTTGGATTTTATTGTTAAGAACTCAAGTTTTGTATTTGAACATAATTTAAATGGAATTTTTGACTCAAATCCAATGCGAAATTTATCATACGCTTATAATGCTTTGAGTGAATTAAAATTAAATAAAGAAGAATCTTGGCACCTCATAAAATCTAAATTTAAACCATTTGTGACATGTATTACTTGTAATTCTCAAATTAATTGGGAATCAGGTAAAATTATCGGAACATCAGACAGTGAACGAAAAATATGTAAAAGTATAAAATCAAATAATTGGTACCTACTTGTTATTTTCAGACAAATCATTAACCAAGCCACTCATATACTTGTAATAATTATTGATTTATAATTTTGTTGATAGCATTAATGAATCTAAATCGAACAAGTATTTATACTTTGAGAAATTATGCAGAATTATATCTCAGCAAAACAAAAATATTGACAAACTTAAAAAAATAGATCCGCTTCATCAATTTATGAATGACACGTAGGTATTTTAAATATAAAAAAAAACGTTATTCCTATTTCCTAATAAAACAAAACGTACGTTCTAAGAGAGATAAAATAACTAATAAATATAATAAATTATATCCATTTCATGCAAATTTTTAGTTTCTTCAATAGATTAAGTTAGGTTAACTATAGTTGTAGTTGCTAATAAATTACTTTTTATTTTTATTGCTGATCGATTAATCCTATGCAATATTATATTTATCATACATTAAGTACTTATAAATTTGCTTTATTTTAGAATAATAATTACTGACAATTACCTTTGCCGTTTAATGTTTGTAAATGAATCACAATGCTAAAATAATGAAATAAAAATAACATTGTGTTTGTTATTATTTTACAGTACGTGTTCAAATAATATTACTTTTGAAAATGTTGATGAAGGACAAAATGATAAATATTCTACAATATTAATTGGTGGTATGTACTTAATTAAATTAAACTAAAATAAAAAATTAGTCGAAAAATTCATAATGATTAATAAAATGTACTTTAATTAATATATCTCATATATCCTCATTCCTCACTCATCCCGTCATTCGGTTATTATTATTGCTTACTCTCGAGATGCATTCATATTTAATTATTGTGTTTTGAATTCAAATCATAAATTTAAAAAAAATATAGTTTAATTAAAAATGTATACCTAATTTAAACTTTAGTTATCTTTTTATGAATTAAATTAAATTAAAATTATTTATTTAAAAATTAAAATATTATATCGTGTTATTTTACCGTTCAATTTATTTAGAAAATACATCACTTAACCATACTCGATGTGAAAATTCGAATCACGAATTATCCATTGACAACGAGCATTTCATACAAATAATAAAAGAAATAATAAAAGAATCGCGATCAACGTGTTTCCCAAAACCCAAGTCATTAAACCAAAGACTAAAAAAAAAATATAATTTTATACAGTGGAAAATCAGTGAAAACGATTTACAAGAATATTGGTCTCGACTCGTCAAATATATTCCAAATAGTGTTGATTTGTGGAAAATGTACTACGAAGAATTAAATCATTACTATAGATTTTTAGTTGGTAAATTAATATTATGTATCTCTAAAATATCATAAAATATTGTATTTTTTTTAATAATGTTTATAGTTCGTCAGAAAAAAATGTTGAAAGCAAAAACATTACAAAATGAAAATATGAAATTGAAAAAAATAATTTGCGAATTAGAGGAAGATTATAAAAAAAATGTATTAAGTAATATTTAATGCTTAAATTATCTCAATAAATGTTCTATCACCGCAATATACGTGAATAAAGTTATTAAAAAATCAAAGTTAATACCATCACGAACGGTGTATATATATATATATATATATATATATGTATGTATTATACTCGTATTTATTCAGCTGTAGTAATATTGTGATAAAATTATGATAGATATACAATAAAATAAAATAAACAATAAATATCGTGTAATACACTAATATGCAATAAGTTACTATATTAATACTTATAGTGAATATGTACAATATAAATGTTTATATTGCGCCTTTCCTGTTAAGTACTTACGCCTCCCAAGAGAGCCGCGTCTCACAGTTTGGGAATCGCTACTATAGCAGTGTAATGATATGCTGACATATCATTATATAATAGCTTAAACATAAATAAATAAATAAATAACGACGAAGTTGTCTCACACGGTTAAAGGTAAATTCCAAAATAACTCTTTTATCACTGATGAAAGGGACGACTTGTACTGTAAAGATCGCATAGAAATTAGAAATTGACACGTATTGGTGATAATGAGGCACAAGACGTATGGCTTTCTTGTGTACCTCCAGAGACTGAAGAAGCCAAACAAGGGTCTCTACTGCCAAGGATAAGGCTAATTCTGAGAAAACGCAGAAGCCTTCGATGAAGCCACTAGCCTCCCTGGCTAGATTAACCATGTCGTATCTTTTGCCCAATACACGCACACCCACCACCCGAAAAGAGCTCTCAACACATGATTCTACGAGCGACAACTGGACCTTTTCCTTTCAAGAAGCTAAACCAGTGTTATTTTTTATTTGGACTCAAGTATTCAGAGAGTTGTCTTTTCATTTGTGTTACTTTACTTTTTCCTAACAAACACAACATATTCACTGCTGTGAATCTGATAAAGTGCATGATTATAATATACTACAAATTATTATTATCATTTATCTTTTAAATACTACTATTTAAAATTTTAAGGGGTTTTCTACGACCGCGCTAATCGAGAAAACTACTAAACCGATTTAGCTGAAATGTTTTACTGTTATACCTAACAGTCTGCGGAAGGTTTAGTACCACTATTGTTAATAAAAAATAAGTATCAATTTCTAGAAAAATTAAAAAATTTTATATAGTAGTAAAGATGTATATATTTTTATTTTTATTTTCTATAACCATTGGCAACCTTAAATACGAGTATACAAAACAAGAACTTTCCATGTAATTGACTTTCAATCACATAAAAGTAGTTAACTGATCACTTACTTATCACTAGAGCAAGGACTTTCATGCATTCGGATATTTTTTCGGGTTTACTTTTTCGTATGCAGAGTAAGTACACAATACATTTCACAACATTTGTGATCAAAATCTCAAAATTTTTAGTGCATATTTTTGCATATTTTGGGTTTAAAAGACATAATTTTTAGTTTGTAGTACATATTTTAAAGGTTTTTCGAAAATCATGTTTTTCAGTGAATATTTTTCATGATTAAGGACACAAATTATTATATTTAACTATTTCTATATTCTCATTAAGACGAAAGAAACTCATTTTATCTTAATTGTGAATCTATAGATTAGATTACAATAAAGTGATAACAAATTCAGATAAAACTTATATAGAAATAATATAAAATTATTAAAATTAAATATTTAAAGAAAAAATATAATTTTTAGAACTATACATTTTAGTGTATTAATTTTTTCGAGGGCATATTTAACTGCATATTTTAATTTTTTTTGATGTATAAGTGTATATTTTTAAATGCATATTTGATGATTTTTTAGTACATGAAAGTCCTTGCTCTACATATCACTTATGCTAACGGAGTTAAATGTTTGACATTGAGCTGCAGACTGTCATGTATATACAGTAAAAAAATTCAGCCAAATCGGTTGACTCTCGTGAATATCTTATTCATACTATTGATACAGTTATATTAACAGATAATGCTATCCATTATCCACAAGAATTTCTCAATTCTCTCTATCCTCTGAGATTTCCTCCTCATAAGCTAAAATTAAAAGTTGGCGCTCCAATTACATTATTACGTAATCTCCAACTACCAAACTTATTTAACCGTACAAGACTACAAATAAAATCTTTGCGAAATAATATTATAAAAGCCGTAATTCTCACTAAGTCAGCAAAAGGAGAAATTGCATTTATTCCAAGAATTCCAATGATTCCCACTGACAGCCGTTTTTTTTTTCAAATGGCTTCAATTCCCTATTAAAATTTCTTTTGCGATTACGAATAAAAAATTTCAAGGTCAAATATTTAACTACGTTGGCGTAGATCTTCGTTCAGAGTGATTTTCACATGGACAATTATACGCAAAATTTTCTCAAACTGGGGACTTGGATCATCTAATTATTTTGATTTCAACAGAAGATAGAACAAAAAACGTTATACACTCAAAAATTTTATAAAATTCTTTATCAACAACAGATTAATTAACATTTATTTTTGTATCTGTATTCATTTTTAATGGATATATATTTACTCGTATCATTAATACCACTAGAAACATTTCAATACGTTTTCATTAATCGTTTTTTATATTTACTTTCCGATCACATTAAACAATAAAATTTGAATAAAAAATTCTACAAACATCGTCCGAAAGAAAAATAAGCAACCAATTATGGACAAAGTCGTCACGGGTCAGCTAGTAGTTTCACCCTCCAAAGATCAGGAAGAAGGTAATAACTTGAATTTAATTTTGGTAACTGGTAAGTGATTATATCTTCCAGCACTTATAAGTGTAAAAAGATATCTTCCAGATACTTTCGCTTTACATTTTTATTCTCCTATTTTTCTTGTTATTACAATAGCGTAGATACAATAAAAGGTAATGTTAATATATATGTAATTAAAATTAAGTAATATAAGATTCAGCTATTTTTTTATCTATATATTTACCCCCCCCCCCCTAATAAATTTTCAAGTTACGCCCATGAATTAATGTATTTATTAATTATTTAACTAAATAAAAATACAATATCAAAACCACCAACGACCACACTATGTTGAATATACCAATTGTCGTCTGGTCCCTAATGTTAATCAACATCAGACAAAGTTAGTACTTGGATGGGTGACCGCTTGCCGCATGGGAACACTACGTGTCATTGGCATTTTTTTTCATTAATAGAATCGTGTTAAATTATAAAAAAATAATAATAATATGGTAATCATTATATTTTAATTTGTATGACACATTTTAATTTTTCAATAAAACCGATTATTTTTGAAATAGAGGATAGAAACACAAGAAATAAATAAAAAAAAAATATTAAAAAATCTTGAATTATTTTTATTTTAAAATTTAGGATTATAAATATTAAATAAATTTCGATTTTTTTGTAACTTACTGTTAATCATAATTTTAAACCAAACAATAAACACAGCATCTCAATTAATCTAATAAATCTATAAAGGTATTATATTATAGATAATATGCTAAATAACGGTTACTAATTAATAACATACAATTATTTATTCTATTACAAATATTTAATTAATTAATTATTATTATACCTATTTTAACTGTTAGTATTTAATACATTATTCGATTATTCGTTATATTCCTATTATCTATATTAAATTTTTTAAGTGCATAACTACTAATTAAACCTATATTATAAATAGGTATACCACTATACCAGAGGATTCATTTAACATAAAAGTAATTGGTTATTTTTAAAAATGAATAGTTACACATCACTACTATGAGTGTGATTATGTGACCTAAATGTTAGTTTAAAAATAATAATTATTAATTATTTTTTACGAGTTAAGTTAATACTTTTTCCCTATTAATTCTAAATTTTCATAACTAAAATTGTTATTAATTAACTATTAACTTATAACAAAATGCTCCAACATTAATTAAATTAACTCAAGTATAATTTTTTTTTTATTAACTTACCCACCCACTTTTGCTTGATATTTAACAACTTTGGTTAAGGTAGGGGTACCTACCAACAATTAATTTTTAAGCCATAAAATAAATTCTGAGATTAGTGTAAAAACTTAGACATTCACAGTTATTAATCCAAAAAATAAGTAATTCATTGGTAATTATGTAAAATAAAATATAATCACAATCATTCAATATTTTAAATTTTTTTTGAAAATTCGAGGTGAAAGTACACTCTCCCAGAGTAATTATACTCTGTATATATTATACTCTAATTATCTCCTTACAACACCTATGAGTATTCATAATCAATGGTATTATAGTAAAGTTAAAACCATTATCTTAGAAGAAAAGATCGGACAATTTTACTTTATCTTCTAAGACCATGGTTTGACTGAAATATGTTATCATCCTTATTGTTTTGTTCAATTATCATTTTAGTGATAATAATAATTCATGGAATCCCGCCATAATGATAATATTTTCTCATACTATGTTCATCACGTTCACAAATTAAGAGTTAAATTTTTAAAATTTATCAAAAAATTTAAAATATCATCATAAATCTTACCTTGTGATACATGATATTATATTTTTCATCTTCAGATCATCAGACATGTTTGAAAACGATTTTTCGATTACTAGGAACTGAGATCAAACGACTATCTCAAAATGAATACGATTTACATCATGGTGCGTGAGTACTTACTCTACTAATAATTTATGGGTGCACGATAGAAAATAGTTTTTTAAATTACAAGCTCAACTCATCAATAATTATTTTACTTTATTAAATTGGCGTTATTTTATGATATTTTTTATTATAAATATTACTAATGATACCTATTGTAATCCATCATATTTTTGATTGTAGTAAGTTATTATCTGTACTTTGAAAAAATATTATTTTGTATTAACATTTTTAGATATTTATTATTTTTTAGTGTCTGCATTAAATTAAAAATGGAAAACGTTGAACAAAGTATGCCTAATTGTGCTCTTAAATGTCTTCGAAATGTTGAAGATGTTACCCAGAGTATACATCAAGTTAAATATGGAGTAGTACGTATTTATATTTAATGTGTTATCGTGGATATTACTAATTAATTTAAAAACAATTTATGTATTATTTATTATTTAGATGTATTACCTAGGTTTTCTTTATTTTATATCTAATACAGAATAAATTAACCTAATATTATAAGTATTAGTAATATAAATCTACTTTCAATAAATTGAAGAAAAAAAATATTTACTAAATGTATTTATCAAATTTAACCATATATTAGTATTAACTTAATCAAATTGGTATGTTAATTAGTAAAATTTATTTTCAATTTTAATTTTAAAAAAACTTTGCATATTCCTATACCGATTAAGTATTTAACTAGTATGATATTTTAGAATACTTTTATTCAAGTTGAGGCCTTATTTTTGCTCAATCTTTTGTATTTTGTTGTATTTAGAATACTATTGGAAGAGGATTAAATAATGATATTGTACTCAAAAATTTAAATGTATCAAGAACTCATTGTCACTTACGGGTCGAAAAAAAAGAATCTAAAGATATTGCATATATCAAGGATTTAGGTGTAAGTTTACTGTTTTACTTATAGTATTATATATTATATAGAAAAAATTTTATATTAAATTATTTACATTTTAGTTATAAGTACTTTATTGCAAATAGTAAGTATATAATAACATAATTTTAATATTCTACATATTTCTATTGTTTTCCTTGTACTAAAATAGTTACTAAAAAATTTAATAATATTACATCCCTAATAGTTTTCAGTACTAAAGTAAAAACAGAAATCTAAAAGCTATACGTTCTTTGTTTCACTGATAATCTAAATAATGATTATTATTTTAACAATGTTCTATGTATTATGTCTATTATTTATGTACAAGTTATCACTTTTAAGGTTAAATATCTAGAAAATATACGTTTTTGACCTAATCTAAAACTTTTAAAAAACAAATTATTTTTAATAAATCAAGTCGACAAAAATAGTCAAATTTTAAAATTAGTTTTTAATGGTTACTAGATCGTAGAATTGGGTTAAAAGATACTTGAACATGTTAAATTTAAATCTTAAATTTTTTATTAAACTAATCTTTACTATATTATGATCAAATTGAAATCAAAGAAAGTTTGTAAAAAATGTGAATATGGACTTAATAACTTAATAATATTAAACATTTTTGATGTGCCAATTATTATATTATTATTCTTTTAATTATTAGTTATTTAATTTAACCATAAAATTGAAATAATTCCATAGTTAAGTTAAAAATTATTCTATAAAAAATTTGTATTTATTTAAATAGCAATTGATATATTTATTTGTTTTAGACATCAAATGGGACTTTTGTTGGCAATACAAATTTAATTGAATTTGAAGAACATCAGTTGAATGATTTAGATATGATTGTGTTAGCTAGTGGTGATGAAGGAGTCGTTCTACAATATATTGATCAAGTAGATCGTACTATTAATTTTTCAAATCTATGTGTGAGTTTATTTTGTTATTTTTATGAATGTTTAATATTATATATATATATTATAAATAATTTTGTTTATATTATGTAGAATAATCCAATGAATAATAAAAGAAAAGTACTCAATGAAGAAAATGTAGATGATGAATCAACTGCTGTGAAAATTCCAAAATTAGGTATATTTTATAAGAATGTATTTATATCTATAACTAAATAGTTCAAATATTCTAAAACTTAAGTATAAATCATTTTACTCAGTATATAAAATATCCTGTGAGCAGAGAGAATATTTAATTTTTTTTCCATTTAAACTGCTATTAGATACATTATAGTATCATGTTTCATAGCAATTTAGTTTTATTTGATATACTCTTTTGAAAATGGTACAACCTGCTTATGGATGAATAAATCTTATTCACTCCATGGACTATATTTATTTTGTACAAGATAGGATTATAATTAATCAGAAATAGCAATCAAATAATAATTTTAAATATCCTAAAAAATTATAATGATTATTCCTTTTTCTATTAGTTGTAACCACTGATTATAATTAGTAATTACTAATAAAAAATAAGTATATGATGATTTTATTAAGACTTTGTAATTCTATTTTATATTTAAATCATTGGTTACAAGATATTTATTAAATTGTACATACTAAAAAAAACAGGCATAACAACTATGTAATTTAAAGAAATAAAATAAAATCTACAAAGTGAACAATAAATATTTTAAAACATTTTACTCATGTTTAAATATTTTAATAATTTATTTTTCAGTTACAAATTCAGATGAATGTAATATATTAAAGAAACCAATTTCAATTACCAATACCAATCAATCAAATACATTGAATATTTTGCCTAATGTTGCTAATAAAAATTCTGATGATCAAAATTTATTAGCCGAAGACCTCAAAACAATTCCTACAAATAATGCAGAACCTTCCTGTTCTAGTTATAAAGATAATATATCTAGTGCAGTAAAAATAAAAATAGAACCTGATACTATAAATAATGTATTTAGTCAAGGAACATATCGAAATGAAGAAGATAGTGTTATTGTAGTTTTTTCGTCAGATGATGAAAATGATATAAATAAAAATGGCTTAGAATTGTCAAACAATATAATTGACAAACAAGAGCAAATAAACACTAACATATACACAAAACATTCAGGTCCATCTACTTCAAAAATAGAAAATAATTTGAATCTTCCAGAGTTGTCAATTCAATGTCAAAAAAATGAAATACTGATTAATAATAAAGATGATTTGATAAACATTCCATCTAATTTAAATTCCAATAATATAAATTTGATAAGTTCAAGTGATAGTGAAAGTGAAAGTGATTGCACTAGTAAATACCCAAAAATTATTGATCCTTTTCCAATGAAAGTTAGTAAAAGAGGACAAACAAAGCTACTAGTTGAGAATAAATATTTAATGAAAACTCGAGCTAAATCTGAAAAATTAATTCATAATAAAAAGAAAGCAGAAGAAGCGATTGTTGATCAAAATAAACAAATTATTCAAGAAAGACAAATGAGAATTAAGAATTTGGCCACAAATAACTCATTAAATGAATCTTTTAAAATAATAAATAATAATCCATCAACTGATGATGACCCATTTATTGATAATCCTTCAACAATTGGTAAATTAAAAAAAAAAAGAAGAGTATCTAGAATAGAACAAATTAATAATGATAATTGCACGCCTAGTACATCAAAATCTCATTCACAAGGGGTTAAAAAAAAAGTTGAATTTAATTGTCAAAAATTAATTTCAACCACAAACAATCAAAATGAACAATATTCATTCTCCAATTATACAAATATAGGTTCTTCAACTACAACAACTATCAAACCAATTAATTTTGTTTTTTTTGATACACTTAGTAAAATATGTAAATGGAATGCTGTTTGGTTATATGTAAGTTACTTTAAAAATAACAATTTACATAATTCTTGTTTAAAGTTTTTAGTAATTTGATTTTGGTATTTTTATATAGGAGGAAAAATTTGCCGATACATCTCCACCATTAGTAAAAGCTATTTACAAAATGAAAGAACAATTTGATTCTCCGTCTGAATATTCTTCAACAATGAAATCAATATTATTTTATGAAATTTGGTCAAAAATAAGTGAATCATATCATATGATACTTAGTAAAAGCCCCGATTTGGAAAGATGTATTTTTGAAAAATCTTCAAAGAAGTAATTTTTTATTTTAATAAACATAAATATATTATGCTTAAATGTTATCTTTATGCAATAAATATTCAAGTTCAAAATAAAGTTATACCTGTTTAATAAGTAATATTATACTTACTATATTATATGTATGTTTGATTTTGATAAATACATTAAACTACTCCGGGTAAGCTTGGTTTAGATTAACGTTTCCCAACCCAACATTTTTACTAAGAAAACCCATAATTATGATCTTTGTTAGATCAAAAAAATCAAGTATGCCATAATAATATAGTGATCAATGTTGTTTACTAACTTTGACTTTAAAATAATGCAATACTGAATAATAAATACATTATTCTGTTAAATATAAAAAATATTTTAAATTCAAATTAATTTTTCTTTTCCTTGTTATTAGTTTATGAACAGCAACCTATCAAAAATATTTAATGATTCTAATTTGTGTCACTACATAATCTATAGGTTGGGAAACTGGTATAGGGTATAAACAGTTGCATAAATTGGTGGTTGTTAAATTTATGTATTATTTTATATTTTGGATAATATTTCCTTTTAAAAATTATCATAATTAGTGTTTTTATTTTTATTTTTTAAAATTCTTTTATATTAATTTATAATTTTTTATGTAATTTATCTTATTGATTTTAATCCAATTTATATTTTCTAGAAATTTACCTCTCTCTACATTTATTATTCAGTCTGTCAATGATGAATTTTCCTCGTCAGTGCAAGCATTAAAATCTATTAATCAGCCATTATGGTGCTTAAAATGTATAGGTAAGTGACATCATCATTATTATTATTATTATTATTACCCGTAATATACAAAGATTTAATTTAATTTTTATAAAAAATAATTGATAATAACAACATCTTATATTACTAATTCATTATTATTTATTGTAATCCTTAGCTTAAAGCAGATGAAGAAATCATCTTGTTTGTTATATTAAAATATGTTTGCTTTGAATCAATTACTATTTGCACTAACTTAAGAGGACGCCGCACCCACATGTGTTACCTCTGTCTTACATACATACAACATAGCAAATTTTCGTTCAGCAGAATCTATTTTATGTTGTTAGCTTTAACATTAGAGTAAATTTACCTATTATCAAACTTAAATGTAAGAATTTTATTTAGGCTTTTGTTAATATTATAATTTTAAAGTGAGTTATGAGCATTTTAAAGTTTCAATATCTTATTTGACTATAACTCAGCTTAAAATTAAAATATCAATAAAATCCTATGTCATTTTCTAGATAAAATTCTTATATTTAAGTTTGATAATAGATAAATTTACTCTAATATTAAAGCTAACAACATAAAATGGATTCTGCTGAACGAAAATTTGCTATGTTGTATGTATGTAAGACAGAGACAACACATGCGGGTGCGGCGTCCTCTTAAATTTGAAATTTGAATCGTCAGGAGTGATCAACTTAAATGATCTTTCTAGTCACTTTATAAATACATGGTTCATGGGTGACATATAAAATTATATATTTCTATATTAATTTTTTTTTTTTTTATAAGCTTCTACAGGCCATTAAGGCCCTTCGCTGCTTCTACTAAGCCTCTCCATCGGTCTCTGTTGTCTGCATCCTCAATTATTGCACTTTCATCTACTTGCATTAAGTCTTTCTTTACCCGATCTATCCAACACTGATGTGGTCTTCTTCTGGGGCGTGTTTTATTTGGTTTAGATATCGCAACTTGTCTCATTTGGCTGTCCTTATCTCGCCATATGTGACCAGCCCATTCCAGTCTCTTTGAGACCAGATATTTTTGGGTATTTGGTCCATTAAAGATTCTTTCAATATTTGCATTTGTTCTCCTTTCGTACTCCCCTGTTTCCGTATTATATATGGGACCATATATTCTTCTGAGGATCTTTCTTTCAAATATTAAAAGCTTTGTCTCGTCCCCTTTAGTGGTAGACCACGTTTCGCACCCATACATTACTATGGGCCGTAAGTAGGAAATATAAAACTTTTTCTTAGTTTCTCTGGAAAGAAGCTTAGATCTAAATAATTTACTCATTGCATAATAGCCACGATTTGCCGTATTTAGTCTCAATCTAATTTCGTTATGCATATCATTCCTATTATTCAAATTGACTCCCAAATATTTAAAATCTTCTACTTGTTCGAATGTATATCCATCTACGATGAGATTCTGTAATATTCCTGGTCGCCTACTCATGATCATATACTTTATCTTATTCTCGTTTATATTGAGGCCCAGTCTTTTGCTAGAATTAATTAATTTATTTGTACTTTCTTCTACTTCGGTTTGAGAGTCTCCAAGAATGACAATGTCGTCAGCATATGCAAACAGTGTGCCGCTACCAGTTAGATCCATTTCTCGCGTTTCATGCATATCTCTGACCACTTTTTTCAAAGCGATATTAAAAAGAATGGGGGATAGCGCATCCCCTTGTCTTAGGCCTGACTTGACCTCGAAATTCCCTGACTCCATTCCCATGAAACGCACCTTGCATGTAGTATTGGAATTGCAACCTTTAACCAAATTAACCAATTTCTTAGGCAACCCAAAATTCTGAAGTACTGTCCATAGTTGTTCTCTGTCGATGCTATCGGACGCTTGTCTAAAGTCTATAAATATCATGTGTAGATCTTTGTCGTACTCATAATACTTTTCCATTGTTTGTCTGAGCGTGAAGATTGGTCACTGGTAGATCTTCCATTTGAGAAGCCGCACTGATATTTTCCTACAATGTCTATTGCTAATGCTTCTATTCTTCGTAAGATAGCTAATGAGAGCACCTTGTACGCTGTGTCTAGAAGCAATATACCTTGATAATTACTAACTTTAGTTGGATCCCCTTTCTTGAAAATTGGACAGATAACAGATGACGACCATTACTGTTCTACTTGCTCGCTGTTTCATATATTCGCTATAATTTGGTGTATGTTAATTAAAATTTCTTTTCTTGCAATTTTAGTAGTTCGGGATTTATATTATCTTCCCCTGGAGATTTATTATTCTTTAGTGATCTAATAATAATTTCAATTTCCTCGATATTTGGTGCTGGTAGTTCAGATTCTGCTTCACGTATTTCTTCGTACTTTTTATTGTTGTTATTTCCAGTGCGGGTATTTTTGTTATTTAACAGTTCTTCAAAATATTCTTGAAATTTGTTTACGATCTCGCTAGGTTCCGATATTATATGACCATTTATATCTGTGATGAAATTAGTACGTGCCTTTAATCCGTCTTTAATCGATCTGCGCTTCTTAAAAAACAATCTAGGTTCTTTCTTATAATATTCGATATCTTCTGTAACTCTTTTCCATTGCGCGTTTCTGTTGCCTAATCACTTTGTTTGCTAGGGTTCTGAGTTTAGAGTTTCACTTATGTTCTCTTCTGTTTGATTCAGCATCATATTTTGTCGAGCTAAACTTCGCTTGTTAATAGCAACTTGGCATTCCAAATTAAACCAATGATTTTCTTTTTGTTTAATGCGCTTACCTCGTAATCTTTCAGCGGCTTTTTTTAGAGATTCTTTTGTCTTTGACCACAGTATAACGTTATCCGATTCATGTTCTGCAAGATTATATTTTCTGAGATTTTCCCAAATTTCTCTTTGGTATGTGTCTATCTCCTTTAGATTCCTAACTTTTTCCATATCAAGTTTATTATTCTTTCCTGTTTGTTTCTTACTCCTCCATTTTACTTATAGCTTTAATACAAACGTTGCAACAACTAAATAATGGTCAGTATCTCCATCAGCTCCTCTGTAACTTCTAACATTACGAATTGATGTTTTGTACCTCTTGTTTATTATGATATGGTCAATTTGACTTTTCGTCTTCCCATCTGGGGCAGACCATGTATGTTTATAAATGTTTCTTCTTGGGAAATAGGTACTACTAATTATGAGGTCTTTTGAAGAGCAAAATTACTATTAACTATTTTGTGATCATTGTTATTTGTAGTAGGATGCCAGCTTTCTTTTCCAATCGTTTGTCCAAAGAAAGTTTCTCTACCAACTTAAGCATTTAGATCTCCGACAATTAGCCTTATACAATTTTTGGGCAAAACATCAAAAGTTGCTTCTAACGTATCATAGAAACTATTTTTTTTCTTCGTCGTCTGCATTTTCAGTCGATGCATAACAGTTCAATATTATTAGGTCTAGTTTCTGCAATTCGTATGTAGCAGATACGCTCATTCACAGGCACAAATTTTTTAACATAATTCATCACGGCTTTGTCAATCACAAAGCCAACTCCCTTCTCATGTCTACCTGTTTGTAGACCGCTGTAGAAAATTATTGAGTTGCCACTTTGTGTACTACCACTATTGGGCCATTGAACCTCCTGTATGGCTACTATGGGGATTTTATATCTTGTAATTTCATCAATCATACATTTCAATGCGCCTGGTTTAAAAAGCGTTCTTATATTCCATGTTCCAATCCGTAACTCCAAATCTTTCCGGGTCCTATTTCCATTTCGTGATCCATTTTTATCCACAGTCCGAGGCTTTAGTTGAAGTTTCTTAACAAGAGTATGTTTTTTAAAGAGAACGGGTTGTTAGCCCGTTGCTCAAACCCCCAATCTGGAGCACCAATTTGAGCCAACTAATTAAAGTCAGCTCGGGGCCCCGGGTCCCCTAAGCCCGTAGCACTAAATACATAGTGCCCCCCTGAGGGTTTCTATATTAAGTATAAAAAATAAAAATAAATATATTTTTTAAAACTTTTATAAATCTGAAATACCGTTAAATAATAAATTATCCCAGAGAATGCAACCTGTGGATCATAGGTTGGCCACTCCTGATCTAAATGATAGTATTTAATGACTAATTTTATTTTAATGAATCATTGTTAGTATTAAATTAATAATGTATAATAAATTTAACCCTATATCAGGTGTATCTATATGGACTATATGAAAATTTGTTATAGAATTTTTCAAGCCTTTGAACCTTAAAAAACCTATTTATAACAAAAAAATTTCAATTCAATAAATAAGATAAACAAATTATTAAATAATTCAAACTATATATATATATTTTTATGATAAGAAATGAATACAAATTGGTCAATTGGCCTGGAGAAAAATGATTTATTGGCATGTAGCTAAAAGCTATATAAAAAATTTTGTATAGCTCCACATATATGACATAGTTCAAACCATTCCCTAAACATTCATAGTATGTATTTCTAAAAACAATATGTGAAATTGTCTAAATCAGATTTTTACTTGTTAAATCAATAAATTTAATTACATTTACATTGTCTTTTACATATATAATGTACATAATGTTTTGTTTTTAGGGACGAATAAAAACACTGAAACTTCTTTAACGGGATCAAGAAATTCACTGAAAGGATGTTTATGTATTATTATAGTACAGTCGGAATGCTTTGAAACAGAGGTTATTAAAAATAAAAAACCAATGAAATCTAAAAATATTTTTTTTGCCTATGTTAATATGGCAAAAAAAATTGGTAAATAATTGTAAATTTAAAATATTTGCATTGTAATAAATTGTTGTTATTAATTTTTTAGGGTACCACTCAAATTCACAATTGTACATAGAACTTATTGTGACAAAGAAGACTGAAAATATTCCTAATGGAACTCATATTCACTTAATGGTAAAAACTAAAAAATTTATTACAAATTAATATTTTAAATATAATTAATACTATATTTATTAATATGTTATACGTATATTTCCAATAGTAAATTAAATGGGTTCAAAATCTATAGTATAAAAAATATACCCAATTTATGTTGTATGTACTCTAAAAATAAACTAAAATATGAGATATAAAAAAAAAAAAAATCAACAACTAATAATTAAGTGTTTTTAAAAACGTTATTAAAATAATTAATTTTAATTATTTGGTATGAATATAACTGAAAACCAAAATAGAAGTAAGACATAATATAAGTATAAATATATTTTATTTATTTGTTTACTTCCATATAAATGTAAATATATAAATATTAGAAGCTGTAGTATATTTTTTATTTATTGTTAGATTTCAAATTGATTTAAAAAACTGTACAACATATCAAATAAGTATATAATTTGTTAGGAAAAAAACTGAAAACTTTTATTGTTAATTATTTTAAATTGATACCATATAATATATACCAAAATATTAGTTAATTTAATAAACTATATTATTGATTTTAGGATATTTTTTATTTACACTCAGAACTGCGTTTATTTCAAGCTTTAATTAATGTGACAAGATCTCCACTATGCAATGCACTCATTACTCCACAACTGCATAACTTCAGTATTGATTCTTCGAAAGCTAGTTTAAAAAATTATAACATAAACGTAAATAACGCAAAATTTTAAGTCTATTTTAATTTTATATAATTATGATTATAATTTTATTTAGAGTTTATTATTGAACAATAGTCAAAAAGAAGCAGTAAAAATGGCTACAACAATTTGCAATTCTGTAGAACCAAATGTAGGTTTAATAATTGGACCTCCAGGCACAGGAAAAACTAATGTTATCTGTAATATCATTTTGACTTTAATGTCTAACAAATTGACCAAAACTAAACCTAAGCTTCTTATATGCGCACCTTCTAATGAAGCTGCTGATGTGATAGTAAGACGGATAATAGAAATCAAAAAGGACTTAAAACGTAAGTTTCTATTTATTTTGTTTTATAAAATAAAATTATAAGTTTGATTAATTAATAAAGATGAAGCACAATTTGATGTGATACGAGTGGGTAGTGGACAAAAATATGATCCAAAATCACCTATTGTTGATGTAATGCTGGATACTGTAATCAAAAAAAGAATGGAGAATCCTTCAAATGAAACTGATGTAAAATATAAATTTATTGTTATTATTATTATATTTAAATTTTTAAATTATTTAGTATGATTGTTTAATTAGCAACAAGGTCAAACAAATAATTTGTTCATATATACCAATAAAAAAGATCTTGAAAATGAAATACTTTTAAATGCTGAAGTTATAGTGACAACATTGAATTCTTGTTTTTCTAAGACAATGGAGGATACGTTTAAGCCTTCAAATATTAAGTAAATATTTATTTATTTTTATGATTGAATAATTAAATATTCTTTGTTTATGAATTGTATTATTTTTTATTAAATAGTTGTCATTTTACTGCCTGCATAGTAGATGAAGCTGGACAATCAATAGAACCTCTAATTTATGTTCCGTTATTACTTGGTATTAATAAATTAATTTTGGTTGGAGATGATAAACAGCTTCAACCATTAGTAAAGAGTAAGGTAAGTTACGTAAATTAATACATTAATTACAAAATAAAATAAAACGTATAATTTAACCATTTATTCATATTATTTTTGAAAATGAACATGCATTTCTTAAAAATAAATTTACAGAATCTGCACATCATAATATATAACATATTTAAATTAAATGCCTTTAGGTGGCTAAAGATAATGGCCTTGGTATTTCTCTTTTCAAACGGCTTAAAACATGGTTTGAACGTAAGCGCTCTACACGAAAAAGTTTTCCTGTTGCAATGTTGAACATACAATATCGAATGCATTATGAAATTTGTTTATTTCCATCAACATACTTTTATAAAGGTTTAGTTAAAACTGCACCATCTGTTAAAACGAGAAAGCAACTGCCATTCCAGCCATATATGATCCTAGAACATGAAAGCCAACAAGATAATACTGGGTATACATATTTTATACATTTTGAAAATTTTTCTGATAAAAAAAATATATTTTCCTTTAGTGAATTAAATATTGGTGAAGCATATATGATTGTGAGTTTGGTAGAAATTTTACTCAATTCGGAATGTCAATCACTAACCGTTGCAGTTTTAACACCTTATCATAAACAAAGAGAGCAAATAAATATGTTGTTAAAGAAAAAGTAAAAAGTCTAATTTTGTATATTATATAAATTGTTTACTTACACAAATATTTTTAAAGGAAGATCTCGATTAACGTCAATACAATAGATTCATTTCAAGGTGGTGAATGTGATGTATTATTGATATCAACAGTTCGTACTAATGGAGTTGGATTTATGGATGATATTTGTCGTTTGAATGTTGCTTTGACACGTGCTAAGCAATCATTAATAATATGTGGAAACTTCATGTCTTTAAAAGTGAGATTTTTTTTATAAGTTTTTTTTTTTTTTTTAACAATAAGACAGTAGTTTTGGTAATTCTCCGGCTATGTGATAATCCTATACAATTACTAATCTCCAGTCTCTTTTATTTTTAATAATAATAAACATTTATCTTATAAAATCAATAAATTCAACTTACTATCCCAATAAAGCATTACAATATTTTATTCAAAAATCTCAAGACCGGAAAATTATACCAAGCAAAAAGAAAAATTAAAAGATTTAGTACAATAATTATATTAATAACAATAATTCTATAATCTTCAATCTGTAGATGATTACTGCAACTATTGTATTTATATACTAATGTGTGTATGTAAATATTTATGTATATATGTGTTTTGTGAATTTATATATGTATATATTTATAGGGAGAACGAGTATGGTCTGATTTATTAGAAGATGCAAGGAAACGTAAATTAATTAAAAAAGTATCAAATAAAGTCATCACTAATTCTAGAGCTTTACTTGCTATGATAAGATATTAATTTATTTTTGATATGTATAATATTTATGACAACCTTTAGTATAAATTATAAATTTTAATACTTTTTAACTTTTATGAAATTGTTTTTCTCAAAATTAATTTCGTAAATTATTTATAAATTATAATATATAACTTATTAAGTTTATTGTTTTAAAAAATATCTAGATAATAATAATTAGGTTCCTGAATAAAAAGTATATTCTCAGAAATATACCTATCATGTTTTATTTTTATTATAAACATAAATAATATTAATCTAAATATACATTCAAATATAGAATATTATAATTATAAATATTTTACTAATAACAGTTTTTATGACTATTTTAATATTTTATTTTCCATTAACAAATTGACTATTAATTTGTTTTTCTACTATTTATTAGATATGTATATACATATTTAATTGTTAGATTCTACTACACTAAAAATATATTGGAGTACATTTGTCAATAAATTATACTCAAATTATAAATTTATTATATGTATTCATATATATTACTAAATTTGAATATTTTAGTTGAATCTGATATTAATTAAAATTTAACATGTGAAAACTGCAAGTTCTTACAGATGCTATCTACCATAAATTTTGTTTGGTACAATAAATTAATTCTTAAATAAGAGGCTACATAAATTTAATTTAAAAATCTGAATTCACATTAAAAAATAAATTTAATAATTTGGTGAAAATGATGTACAACAGCTGTAGATTTATAGTTTTGTTATTTTATAAGCATAATATTTTAAACTCAAATTATTTGTCTTAGAACAAAGTTAAATAAAAAAATCGTTCTAGAACCTAATATTACCTATTCTGTATACAACCATCAGAATGTTTTATAACTAACAACATCTTTATTGTAACAATAAAATATCACATTTTTTTACAAAAATATTAGTTTATATTGCTGCAATCCCTATAAACTAAGCTTGTGCTGGAGACTAAGTTTAATTTAAGTATTTTTATGACAGAATATATTATCTATAATGATAATTAGATGATAAACAGAATAGGTAGTTAAATTTTATAATAAATATCATATATAATAAACAAAATTCAAAAAATATCCTATTTATATAAAATGAGAATTACAAACTAGATAAATCTAAATGTTTTATCTATATATATTTAAATAACATTACATTTTTAAAATTGTTTATATTGATATTTAGTAAACGACACAACTTCAAATCGTGTATAACACACTTTTTTAACAAAATAATTTGGTAAGATTATATTAATATTTTGTTTAATTTGGTGTGCTTATGATTTAATAAAGGAATTTAATTTTTATATTTATACAAATCAACTAGAACTGATAAATTTTAAATAAGCTTAAAATTCTTTATAAATTAATGTAGTGCTAGTTTTTCATTGATAGAATTAATAAGAATTTAATACTATTTATAATAACAATAAAATTAGTTTTAAAGCTTCTCCCCAAATTGGTATACCATAAGAATAAACTAATTGTACTAATGCTAAATTGCTGTACATAATTTATACCTGGCTTAGATACTTACTCATAGTTAGAACATGGCATCAACTGAAAGCCATAGTTTTCTAATGATCCTCAATAGGTGGGTATCTCAAATAATCTTGATAGAATAATTAAGTAAAAATTACAAACTATCTAATCCAATCTAATGAAATAATGTTGGAGTTCTAAAGTTCTTTCGATCCAGATAATCAACTTGACAATTCTCCTAAAAACTAAAAAACTTATTAAATTCCAAATGACAAATAAAATTTATTTTATTAAAGCAAAACAGTGCTCTAATGTTTTTCCTTTTACCAGTTTTATTAATTTATGTGAAAATGTGTCGGTGTTGGTAATGTTGGTATACTACATTTCTACATCTATATATTTAGATAAAATAATTTTTTTTATTATTATTAGATTAATTCTTCAAAGTTTATAGTTGTATGAAATTGTTTTTTCTCATTGAGACAAGGAATGACAAATAATCTTGATGATATGGATTACACCTTCATATTTTCCGTATGAATATATTTTAGTGTTTAAAGGTCTCACTGCTTCCGTTACTAATTTTTGAAGAGTTAGTTGCCTATTATGATGATATAGAATGGAATCCACATGAATTTGATAGTTTAGTTAATGTCGAAAATTATTTTTTGGATGCTTCGGGTTAGGTTGCATTTTATGTGAACATCGCGAATACCTATTGAAGTAACTGTGCTCATAGTCGCTTACCTAAATCTTTGGATGAAAATTTTATCGCGGTTAGTGAAGAATGAAATAAATATAGCTTTGAGTATGATGAAAGTTTCTGCGATGTGTATGCTAGAGAAGGGTAAATTTGTAGAGGGCATTGTTTTCAGTGTCGTTGACGGCGAAACAGTCTTTATAGTTTTGGAAGCATTTGTTTCGATCTAATAGTACCTAATTTGTGAATTTATTGTTTATTATTTCGTGTTGGAACTTTGGAAATTTGGAATGTATCATTTTTGCTAAATTAGATAAGTATCAAGTTTTATACTAGATTCTATATAGTTAGTGTTCCATACAGCAGTTGTTGAGTTGATTTCAATAGATTTTATATTGTTGATATTAAACGATATTTCTTCAAGCCTCAAGGATATGAAACTTTATTTTATAAAGAATAGTTTCAGGGAATTCTTAAAACTATTTCTTTTTATAAGTATATTAATATTTAATTAACATCAATATCCGTGAACTGTGACTAAGTATATCTAAATATTATAAAATCATAATTTATGATTTAAAAAAATATATATTATATGGTCATGGTACATAGTTATATTGTTACATATATTTTACCAAAATAGGTAGGTACCTACATAAAAATATCTATTCGATCAGATTAATCATGAGACAGTGTTTGGTATCGACAATATTAACTTGCACTCTGTTGGTTTTAATAAGTGTACATTAATTTTAAATAACATATTGTATGAAGAACTCAACTGCGTAAATATTAGAACATGTGCAATAACAAGTATATTTTTTAGTGAATGTAAATGCGTCTTAGCCGTTCCCCTGCTTCAATTATTCAATCCGTCCCTTTCATCATAGGCTTTTTCGGATAAATGGAAAAATGCTGTGTTTAATAATAAACTTATTATGAAATATTTAGCACCATAACTTGATGACTATAGTCTATAATCACGATTTAAGATATAGGTACTTATTTTAGTACTTAAATCTCATACCTTAAATCGTTTCTAAAACCCACCATTTTATCAGTGTTACCTATTAAAATATAAATTATTTGAAAAACGTAGCAAATCAATGCGCAGTATATGTTGACTATACTGAGCAATCTGTATCATAATAATTATCTTATTAGCTTTGATAGTATACAGTATCTATTCACAATATTCACATATTATATATAATAATCGCGATTCGCGACGTAAAATTTCATCATTACTATGATGAAAAGTGTGGTTTTTCAGTACAAACAATTCACTTCACTCTCTAAATGTATTACTATGAAAAGTAATTTATTTATCAAATAGTTTATTTTCGTAAAGTGTAGAACAAATAATATAGTCAATAAATATAATATTTTTCATATTAAAATATTGTATGTAGTTTAAAACGGTATCGTACAATAATTGTTACAATTAATTTATTAAAATATTACTGCAACATTTTTTTTTTTTTTTTTTTTTGATATTCTGAATTGTGATCATAATATTACTTAATACCTACTATAAGTCTCGAAGAAATATTTAAAATGGATCATTTCCACGGTAAGAATAATACTGAAATATACAGAAACGGACAGACGGATAACCAAATAGCCAGTGGAACAGTGAGGATAGTCCTACTGAGCCTCAGGCTTTCCGATGTGGTCGGGTTGAACGATGAAAATTTATAAACTCCAAATTAAAATAATATATTAACGACTATCAAAGTAAACCTATTTAAGCATAATTTAATCGTAAAATGGTTATAAATGTAGGTCGTCACCATAATAAACAATATTAAAAATATAAATTTAATTTAGCCCGGCACTATTTAAATTATTCATGCTATTTATACCTGTTTCTATTATAATAATGTACAATATTGATTTGAGATTTTAGAAAAAATGTTAATTTTGAGCCAGCTAAGCTCCATCCAGTCTACATCTAGTCTGGCCAGTTAATTCCGCTTTCCCGCTAGGCCAAAATCCTCCAATAAGCTTCTGGAAATATAAAACTGAATATTTAGTAATATCCTAAGACACGTTTATAAATATGCATATAATTTATTTATAAGATGGGAGATTTGAATTAAGAATTACTAACAGACTAAGTACATTTTCAATATTTTAAAATACCTTACATTACATTTGTTTATTTAACTTTTTGTAAGTAATTAGGATTCGGTATTATAATATCACTAATACCGCTACCGATTATATCGCATTTAATACACCAGTTTTCTCCTGATCACTAAAGTTAAGCACCAAATACTTACGTAGTTAGTACTCAGGTTGTTAAGTACTTGAGAACAACTACGTGCTGTAGACATTTTTTCTTGCTTATCTATCATAACCATGAATTTAATCATGAACAAGTTTAAGTGACAATACTCGAGATTTTTTTTTAATCATTATTAAAATTGTTAAAATAATAGATAAAAATACAAAAATTTAAAATGAGAAAACATTTTTAAAAGTACCTTTCTACTTTTCATTTTAAAATTTAGTCTATAGCTATATATAAAATATAACATGCAAGTTATATGCAATAATATTATATTTAAATTTTACTGATTGTCTTATAAATTTAAATATCTTTTTTTAACAGTTTAGTGTACATAATCAGGTATTTATGTAGTTGACGGTTAATATAGTTACCAGTTCTTAGAGTAAAATCAAATTTAATTGCCTATTACACAAATTATAAAATATATTTTTGAGAGTTTTGTATTTTATTTTGATTTGATTTTATATTGAATTCAAAAATAAAAACTTTATTTTCCATAAATTTAAATAGATATTAAATTGTTTTGAAACAAAATCAAAGTGTCATAACCTATGAATATTATTCTTTATAACTTTTGTAATATATTAAACAATTTTACTCAAAAAAATTATTTTCTATGAATGTGTTTTGTCTATTTTGTACGTAAGTTTGAGAGAGTAAACAAAAAGTACGTCCACACCTTCTTGGCTCTCAATAGTACAGCGTTATATTATTTATTTAATTGGAAATTTGTAAGTATCTAATTAATTATAATAATTTTAGGAACATTCTAACAGTTCATAAAATGAATGTCTAATTGAATATTGATTGTGTAGTAATTACACTTATAGGTTACATAATACTTGTGTACTATTATTATAGCCTACAGATCAGTGTTTCTCAACCGGTGTTCTGCTGTTCTGCAATCCACTAGTGTACCGCGAACTGTCTGTAGGTGTGCCGCGATTGTGGTACACGTGTATAGTATTATTGGGTACCTATAAAAAATATAAATTTCCCAGCATTTAATTTTCGTTAATCAATAACGATTATCGTTTGGCGGCCAAGTAAAATATTACGAACAATATGAACAACTATAAGTCAACTACAGTCGTTAAACGAGTATAACAAGTAACGGCAATGTTTTTTAATTGTCGTGGCTTAGTATATAGGTATACCTACTCGTAAATTTAAAATAATTAAAAATTAAAATAATGTATATTTAATAAATCCAAAATATATTGATGCATACACATTTATACATACATTATATATACATAAGAAATGTAATAGGAACTATATTTTCAATTTGTCATTTTATGTGTAGAGTTGCTCCGCGATAAAAGCAAATTTTGTCATCAAATTGAATGTTTGATATCGTCAATCGATCAAATAAATAACGATCCGGTGATCAAAGAACGCCTTGATAAACTTAAGAACTCTATTGAAAACTGTATGGAAAATTCTGGACGAGTTTATATTTTTGGTTCTCGTATGTATGGCATTGCGAATGATGATAGTGATGTAGATTTGTATTTTGATGCTGGTAAGCTGATGTATAATATACTGAACATATTATTTAATACTTTAATGTGTATATATATATATATATATATATATATATAATACATAATAATATATCCTGATTCACTGATTCATTATCATCTTGTCGGAACTGCTGAGTATGAAATTTGGTTAGTAGTTTCGTTTTATGATATAGAGACCCACTAAGAAGGAATTTTTTAAAACTCAAAAGTGGTAAAAATAGAAAAACTTTGCCTAACCGGTAGTTGACAGAAATGAAAATGGAAAACGTTTTTTCCTGATAGGATTTTTTGGAAAGGGCAAAAAAATCAGATCCTCCTATCAAAATATACTTATTAACATTTATGCTCAAGACTATATTATTCTTGGCGCCGTCAAGTGGCCAGGAAAAGTATATAATTCTGTTGAATTCTAAACCTCAATAATGTTAAGACGACATTCCAAGACCTTACAAATTTTTAGAAAAGTATCCAGGAGGCAGAAACAACTTTTTTTAAGTGATCTAATTAATAGTTATAACTTATAATAGTAATACAATGATCTAAAGACAATCTCAATTTGCTATATAATTTTTTAACTTTTATCAGTTTTAACACTAAAAACTACACGCATGCAGCGAATTGCTTGCCGTTTTCACGAAAAGTGACCCTCGACGATGGCATGCCTGGTGGAGTTTTGACGTAGGGGCTCTAAAATATGTGTCTAACAAAACATGATAAATTTAAATTACTAATTTGTGTATATAATTAATTTTATACCTTTATTTAAATGTATTATTTCTTAATACAAATTATGAAAAATTTTGCTAATTTAGTATAACAATTTTTATTATTTGTTTTTAAATTAATTATTAATTAATATTACATAACATAATATTACATAATTATAATAAAAAATTGAACAAATAACCTTTTTTTAATAAAATTCATTCATCATCATTTGCGCAATCTTCGAAATCTTGGTCTGGATTAATTGTCAATATAATCGGTTCCAAAATTTCGTCATGTAAACCTTCCTTTATAAAATCTGCGTCTTGCAATTTTTGCAATGACTTGCATAATTTTTCTAATTTTCAACAGTCACAGCATCTAATGCTTCATTTATTAATTTTTCTACGTCTGAAATTTTAAATGACACATTTTTTGTGGCGACTTCACATTTCACTTGTGCCCATATAAGCTCTAATGGGTTGTACTGACAATGATAAGTTGGAAAACGCACAACTTCATGTCCCATTTCCAACGCAATTTGATCAACCTCGAATATATTTTGTCTTGATATCAATAGTTTAACCTTTTCGCGCAATTTACTCAATGTCTCAAGTGGTGAATATTTAACCCTTTTTTAGAAAGCCATTTTTGAACTTTGCTTTATTTTCATTTGCCTTTGGATAGTTTTTTTCTAAAACCGAATGGTACCGGGGCATTATCCATTACGATTTACGATTATAGAAGGTTGTTCTAAATGTTATAACATTTTTATAAACCACTATTTAAAAATAGAATTTGTTTGGGAGTGATAATCAATGAAAATACCGCTTTGGCATCAAAGAATTTACTTTAATCCAGGTATAAATCCAAATGAACTGGATACCGCGTGGCAAATTATCAATCTACTATCTTTTCCTCTTGGTACTTTAATCCCTTCTAAATTTAATTCATTTTGACAAATGTTTTCTTTGGTATGATTCTGATTAACCCATGTCTCATCTAAATAGATAACGGACCGAGTATCATTATTTTGGCGAAGATTGACTAAAGTTCGCAAACATTTTACTCGCATAACAACTATGTCATTCCGCTCTATTAAGAACCGTCGTCCGTCATTACAGTTTTTGTACTTGAAGTTGAGACTTTTTAAAATACGCCACATGTAAGTCTTAGGACCTAGAACCTTTGTACTCAGTTATTTTTTGATACTCAGCTAATATATTTGATATGGTGTAGGGTACTCATGTTTATCATAAAAATCGTGAACAACTCTGCTTACATATCCCGATATCCGCATCAAAACCGTTTACTTCACTGGCAAATTTTGCTCTTTTATATGTTTTTCGCAGAGAAGTGAACAATAAATCAATAGCCTGTAATACAGTAGACGATTTATTTCCTTCTACGGTGATACGTTTCATAGTTTTTTCACTTACACCACACGCTTTGGCAGTTTTTAATTGTATCAGTTTAAAAAACGTGGCTATCTCCGGATTAGACGAATCCATCGATAATTTTTTTAAATATTTATACACATTGAAAATGATATTTTTCGTCTGTGAATGTATATCAGACTGTGAAGACATTTTGAAAAAATAAAACAAACAAATTGTCAATGGTATTAAAACATTACAATGTGCGCGAACACAAAATGTAAACAACAAACACAACTACGGACACGAGAAGATACTATATAGGGATGCGAAAAAAATATCGACAATGTCAAAATTTCGAATTTTGTGAAAAATATCGATATTTAAATATTATTATTTTTGATCTATCAATATTTTTTTTCTAATATTATAGATGGTAACAGAAGATCAGAAATTTTCCTTGGGGAAGGACCCAAGGGAGCTCATATGGGGGGCAGGAGAGGGACATATCCCCGGGAAAATATTAAAAATGTTGAAAAATTGTTTACACAAGATCTACAATGAGTAAAAATGTATGATAAAACGAATGGATACATAGAACAAGTAATAAATATATTTAGTTTTAAAAAAAAATTTATAATTTTTATTTGTAAATTAATATTTTAATAAATTTATGTTATTAATCAAATTAAAATTCAATAAATAACTTTCATGGTTAATTGGTTAAATAATTATTATTTCATAATCTTCCAGTTTGATATATAAAACATATAATAGTATGATGTTAAATTGTATACCCCTTCCTATCTCATGGACATAATTAAAATTTTATCCCCCCTTGAGAATTTTTCTATGGGCGCCCTCGGAAGGACTTAAAAAAAGGATCATCTGATAAAAAAAAAAGCACAATCAGAAAGTGCAAAATAGAAAAAAATATTTTGACTCAATTACAATATATTGATATCGATATATCGTTGTGGGGACGAGACGTTATACGACATAACGTGACTTTGATAATGGCAAAAATAAGTATTTTATTTTGTTATTTTTTGGAAGAGAAAAAACTATGAATATGTAAAATGTTGGTGTAGGTACAGGACTGAATAATACATTGATGATTTTGTTGTTCAACCATCTGTTACATAGAGCTACCAACGCACATTAAGAACCACTGTATTTTAGAAATAACGTCACCAGCTGCACAGCTGCGCCATCGTCGAAAGCCACTTTTCATGAAAACAACTATAACTATATAATAGATATATTAGTCTAAATATATATTATTAATATTATATTATACAATACGTTTTTATGAATTACCTTTGTCAATTATGATATACTTAGTAGACTTGGTTGTATGAAATAATATTAAAGAATAAAATACCTATATAAATACCTCCTAATTAAGGCTAATTATTTATTTTGGTGTCTTAGGTGATTGTTTTTCAGGAAAAATCGCAGATGATTATACACGGCAACTACAACTTCTTAATTTATTTGTTAAAGCCATGAATAAAGAATTTATTGGATTGAAAATTATTGCAGAAACGCGAGTACCAATTGTGCGCTTTACTCACAATCCTACAAATTTAAATTGTGATTTGCATTTCCGAAGTGGTCTATCTGTGCTTAACTCAGAACTTATCAAGTATTATAATTATGAGTAATGTTATACTACCTATCGTCATAATTCTTTGAGTTTATTGAAGTTTCGATAAAATATAAATTATACAATAGTTGTTATTTGTACTTGGGCTTTGGGCTTTTTATAACTGCACTCTGTAGGTCTTATTATGCATTCGAAAATTTCAAATGCCTATAAATAGATACTTAGCTCAAAAAGCAAAATATTTGATGAATATTTTAAGTATTAAGGTTATTCCTTAATCCATATTATAACCTTTTTATCTTTTGATTTAAAATAAAAAAACAAAATTGATTTTTTCAAACATCAAGTAACAGAAAGTATTCCTGTTTTCTGCTGTTTTTAGAAGTTTATTTTAATCTCAATAATTTAAAAGTTCTAGGAATTTCTGTTCTTGGCCCAAAAATACCAACAAGTTACTATATCTAATTTTGTATTAAAAACCAGAAACCACAATAATTTACCTTAAAACTGAAGATTATTATTTTTTTTTTCAAAAGTCAAAACGTGACCAAAGACAACATAAAAATCTATGTATGTACATAAATTATCCCACTTAATATTATATAAAAAACTTCGAATTTTTCCACTATATTTATTATTTTAAATTAAATTTTATGAAATTATATATAATATTTCATAGACTATAATATGTATTTTTTATTAGATTTTATTTAACCATGGATGAAAGAGTCCGTTGGGTAGTCATCGCAGTAAAACATTGGGCTGTTTCTTTGAAACTCTTATCTGATAATTTTTCAACTTATTCCCTAATTTGGCTAGTGTTATACTTCATGATGCAATACAAAGTTGTTCCACCCATTATAGAATTATGGAGAATACATCACAGACATGTACCAAATTATATTGAAGGTAAAAGATTTTTTCAATAGAAACTTACATAAGTATAGGGTAGATAAATTGTTGATGTTAATCCATCGGCGGAAATTGAAGAGGGGCTTAGCCCCCTCCCCAAAAAAAAAAATTATTAAAAATTTTTCAAAGTATTAAATTGGTACCTATTTTGCAATAATGCAAAGAAAGATTTAAGCCCTCCCCCTAAAATGCAATCAAATTTCCGTCTATGTGTTGATTAGCAATTTCAATTAAATTAATCATATAATATTTTAAAAGATTTTCGGTGTTTTATATTATATAGGCACTTCCTAGCTCTTGTATATAATGATCTCAGTAGTTAACTAGAGGCTTATTTATAAAGATACTACTCTGATACGAAATATATATTCTTTTTTCCTAGGTTTATCGAAATAACAATGTAACGTATTTATATTTTTCAAATAATTAATTTTATTTATTAATATTGTTTTTAAATTCTAGTATTTATTTTGATATAAATTGTATTATATATTTAAAAAAATTATTGCAGTAAAAATTAAAACGCCAGTTTATATTTATATGAATCCAATGACATGGCGAGGTATAAATTAGTAATTTAATCTAAACGTACGAGTATATTGATATATAGGTATATATTTTATAGCTATTCATTTTTTTTCCTTTAAAATAAGATTAATTATAAATATTTATAATTTTATCATTTATTTCTTATGTATAATGTATATTTCTAATTACTATATAGCTATATTAAAATTATTTTATACACTTGTGTGTAATACTTTTAATT
This sequence comes from Melanaphis sacchari, assembly GCF_002803265.2. NCBI lineage: Eukaryota > Metazoa > Arthropoda > Insecta > Hemiptera > Aphididae > Melanaphis > Melanaphis sacchari. Next base: position 3,354,844 of record NW_020271173.1, read on the forward strand.
ATTAACCTAATTATATGAAACAAATGTGTAATATTAAAATATATAATATTTAAATTATATTTATTACTGTAAATAATTTTGTTTAAGTTAATTTAATAATTTATAGTATTTCACACAATTGCATAATATACTCGTAGTATTTAAAAATCTTATAATATGTAAATATTATAGGTATTGCGTTATGACTAACAATTATCAATAAATAATAATAATTAATTATTCATATTTTTTATTAGGTTGGGATACACGTATTTGTTTTAATAACGATCAATTAAAATTAAAAATGTGCTCCAAATCAAATCTTTCAAAATGGGAATTACTTCGTAATTTTTTTCAATTTTACTCAGACTCAATCACATTACGAAATTATGTGCTGTGTACAGTATTCGGTGAATTACTTCCAAAAAAAACATTTTACTCAACATTTATAACTAAAGTTCATGCCACGGGTAATTATCAATGTCAAACTGAGAAATTTGAAAAGAGTGAAACGTTGATAAACACTAATTTTGGCAGTTTCAACAGAATCGAACTACAGAACCCATTGAAATTATGTAACAATGTTATTCCTTGGCTCAGTGATAAAAATATGAATTTATTTATAGATTTGTGTACGAAATCTTGCAACGCCATGTGAAACATTAATAAATTGTTTAATCTCATAATATGATAAATGATAATAAGACATTAAGTCAAAGTCCATCATACCTAATTATAATATTAAATATATAATTATTTAAATTCAACAAAATTCTTATACTTTATTTAGGTACATTTTATACTCATATAAATCATTCTAATTCTTTGTATAGTGTATAATAAAATATTTTATGTTTCGATATTTGGCAGTTATAGTTAGTAATCAAATAAAAAATATAAGATTATTTTTAACATAATAGTACTAATGTATAGCCTACATATTTATTTGTAACCTATCTCACTCACCTCATAGTTTTAAATGATAGAAATTAATGATTATTAATATAAATAATATTAATATATTTTGAACTTATCCAACTATCATATTTGGCGAAATAAATTAACTGTACAGTATACAACTGTATGTCTGCATAATATGAACAATATAGTATATCTGTAGTATGTTTTCGTTTAAAGGTAAGACGAAATATTTCTGTCCAGTAACAAATCAGACAGTACTACAGAAGTGGAGTTTTCGGGAGGAGCTATATAGTACCTACTGAAATACATTTTTTTAATGACTTTAAAATTTTTAACACTCATTGTGTGCTTCTTAATTGGTTGATACACACATTGGTCGATAACACACATTAAAAAGTAGTAAAAGTGTTCCCGTCCCCTAAAAAGCGTCCATTATTTGAAAGTATTCGTTAGGGGAGGTTTCATATGTATAGGTATGGTTAAAATATCTAAATTAATTTTAAAAATGGTCTATTCAAATCCGATGTTAAATATACGTGTTACTATTTATAAAAAATTGCAAATTATTCATTGGGCAATGGGCATGCTTCTAATGAAAATAATACAAAATTGAAAATCGTCAAAACTGTATATTTGAGTAGGTACCAGGTAATCTTTAGGTTATTTTATAATCGGTTAGATTCTAAAAAAAAAATTAATTTGAAGACATTATTGATACTTAATTATAGATAAATGATTCTCATTTATTTCAATTTAATTTTTAATTTATGCTAATAAACATATTTAGTTTTTATTTTTTCTATCGTTATATAGTATTCATAGTAAATCATAGATTATATTTTTAAAATGTTATACAACTTATAAATACATAATTATAATGTACGAAATATTAATGTATTAGGTGTACTAGCATATTATACTATATAAATATTTTATTAAAATTTTAACATTTATTTAGTATTTATTTACATCTGTGTATTACACACAAAAAAAAAAAAAACTACATCTGAATATTCTAAATATACCCGATGTCAGGTTATCAATAACTACTTTTCTTATCTCTTTAATTTGATAATTTAACATTTTTATCTCTTTCTTTGATTACATATTTAATCATTCGATGGTATATTTTTATTTATTATATTAAACCTTTGAACTCCCACCAGTTTGTTTGAATTTTATTAATTAGGTCGTCGAATACACTAAGTAAATAATATTCTCTTATTCAGAATAGTAACCTGATCTAGTGTACATCAACTAATTATTTGACAATAATGGACAACAAAGATGACGAACTACCTGACAAAGATGCAGCCAAAGAATTTTATGCCAGATATGAACCCAAAGAAATATTGGGCAGGTGTGTTGTTATTCATTATATTAATGGGATCAACTATTAAACAAATATTATATTACCTTTATAATTTTGTACAATAGAGGTGTTAGCTCAACTGTACGAAGATGTGTAGAAAAAGAGACTGGTATGGAATTTGCAGCAAAAATTATAGACCTCAGTAATGATCCTGAAAATAGAGGAGCTACTTTAGAAGAAATCAATATATTAAGAATGGTTATTGGACATCAATATATTAGTAAGTATTATAGTATTTAAATTAATATAAATTTCTAAATATTTAATGATCTTTTAAAAATTTATTTCAGTACATTTACATGATGTATTCGAGTCGGAGACATTCATATTTTTGGTATTTGAACTTTGCAGAAATGGAGAGTTGTTTGATTACTTAACCAATGTTGTGACATTGTCTGAGAAAAAAACTAGATATATAATGAGACAACTATTTGAAGCTTTGCAACATGTTCATAGACAAGGTGTTGTACATCGAGATATTAAACCTGAAAATATTTTACTTGACGATGCACTGGATATAAAGCTCACTGATTTTGGATTTGCAAGTGTTTTGAAACCTAATCAAACACTTAGAGGTAAATCATTTAAATAGTTTATTACAGTTTAAAATGCCGCACACGAGTGGTTAAACTTTTTAATTGCCATATTAGGATAATATTCAAGCTTAACTATAAAATATAAATGTTTAATATTATAAATTACTGTTAAAAATAGTTTTAATTATATCTATTTGTGTATAATTATTTTAGGTTCTATACTCTTATAATTTTAAAAAATATCTACTACTTACCAAATATTTTTAAGAAATGTTGTGCTTATATGTTACATTATTATACATTTGTTATTTGTTCCATTTTGTTATTTAATTGTTGATATATCAATAATGCTAGGTATATGTTTAGATTCTGAGTAGAGTGATGGGTGTATTTGTTTTATAGTTAATTTTTATTTTATTTCTAATGGATATGGTATTCTATAAATATAAAATTACCTTTTCTGTTACTCATATTCTTGAAAAATTGTGCAATTTAATAATTTAAGTTCAATGAAGTTAATTTTAATTTTTTTTTTTTTTTGTAGTTTCTCTTAATTTGTTATAAAATAATAACAGCAATTTTCAAAACAAATCTGATTAAATATCAATAAGTATGTTTAGAATTGTTATTTTCATGTCATATAGTTAATTGCTAAATTTATATCTCTTCAGAAATTGAATATTCCCATATTATCAATTATTGATTTTTTATCTGTACTTTTTTGTTTTTTTTTTTTGTCATTTATTACACTTTTTTTTTAGATTTATGTGGTACACCAAATTATTTAGCTCCAGAAGTATTAAAAGTAAATATGTTTGATGATGCTGATGGATATGGATTCTCATGTGATCTGTAATTATAAAATAAAAAAACTATAAACTAATTTAATTTTAAAACTATTTTATAATCAGTTTTATATTAAAGTTTTTATTTATGTAACTGTTTGACATATTCAAAGTTCTTATTTTTGGAATCCACCATCTCCTTTTTTTTTATGGATTATTTTAAGTTTATTTTATAAATAAAATGTGTTGTCTGTTTTTTCTAGTGAAATTGGCTCTTGAATAGGCTATAGTTTGGTAATCTTAAACTTGCAATTAACCTTATTTTCATTATTTAAAGCTTTGCTCAGAATCTTTAACGTAGTGGTTTATAGAACTATTTACATATTATTATATAATTACTTACTAATTCCCTATATAAAGATATTGTTTTTATTTTTTTATTTGAAATATTAATTAATATTTTTATGGTATAAAATTGTTATTTTTTAATTCTTTTTTCACACTTGTATTAGCTATGAAGACAAACATATACTAGGCTTAATCCCAAATCTACAGCTAAGCAATTTAACAAAAAAAAAAAAAAAAAAATGGCTATTAATCATAAAATATACTAATGACCTTTGTCACTTTATTATGCCTTACGTGTATGCTTGTGGTACGGCATGTCAATGGATTTATATTCTATTCAAATGAAATTCCACAGGGTAACTAGTGTCTAGTATACTCTTATCCTGAATATAGTAAGGGATAAAAAAATTGAACTACGATAATTATTACAGAAAACATTTAAAAGTATATTGTTAAACTATCTAATGAAAAGTACCTGACTATGATATATATATATAATTTTCTTTTTTTTCTTTTTCTTATATTTTTAAAAATGTTCTGGCTAAAATATTGTTTAGTCAAACAGTTATTGTATATCCATATATGATAACACATATATATATTTAATTCATTTAAAATTTTTCAAGTTTAGTTTTTAATTTTAATAATTTATATCTTATAAGTGAAAATAATAAACATATACATCATTCAATATTTCTATATATTATATTGTCAATATGACTTAAATTTCAATTGAATAAATTAAAATTTGAAGTAATGACTTGCCGATTTTAAAATAATTGAAATGTATATAATTTATGAATATAGATCTTATTTTTTCAACAGTTTATACACTGTATCTTATTTTTTCAACAATTTATACACTGTTTAATAATTAGTATTTTAAAACTAGTTATAGCTTAAAAAAACTATTTACCCTATATAATATGGATTGAAACTATCCTCACTTAACCAAAGCTTTAATTGTGGTAAATAATTTAATTATTTATTTTTCTAAATGGATGATCAATTATGTTACAATAAATTTATGTTCTATTTTTTTAATTAATTTTAGTTTTTCATCTTTTAATCTTTTTTAGAAAAAATAACAATTACTAGCTTATAAAAAAAAATATATATTAGTATAAAAACATAACTTTTTTTTCATTTTTAAGAATATGAACAATATTTATATAACTTTTTAGGAATATCAGTATTATACTTTAATTTTGTTTTAATCTAAAATTCCATAACCTAATAAGCCTATTGGTTATAATTATATTTGCTGAAAACTGATTTACCTTAATTTTATTAGATTTAGTAAACTCGCCGAGTTGTATATTGAGTTAATTTGTTTTATTTTGAGTCTGGTTTACTTAAAATGATTTTTAAATTCATATTTGAAATAAGTAATAGAAATAACTTCCTGAGTACAAAGTGCATGTAAACAAATAACACTATTACAGTCGAATCAGGATTGTGGCAAATTAGTTTGATAATTGTATATGTAAATGTAACAATGTAAATTGATTTAATAGAAGAAAATTGCACTATACAATTTTAGATATTTATACCAGGACTTTGAATTAATGGATACTTGTAAACATATTATAGGTGTTTTTTTTTTTTTATTATTATTTAACTTTGGTAATATTAACCACTAACATAAATCAAACTTTTGGATAATACAATATTAACCAGTTAATGTCAACATAACATTTACATGGGTATGTTTAACAATTTTATAAACTTTTAATTGCATTCAATAATATTAAATATATTGAGTGTATATTAAATAAATATAAAGTACTAATAAATGGGAATTTTGTGTATTTCATATTATGTAATACTTCATACATGTAAAATATTAAAGCTTATTATTAAAGTTAAGTTAACTGTTTAATAATAAACAAAGTACATAAAATTTAAATATTATTGTAATAAATGATATTGTTCATTTTAATTATTTTTATTTTTAGGTGGGCATGTGGTGTAGTGATGTATACACTGTAAGTAATTGTATTAGTTATTTTACATAAATAAATAATATTTCTCATTTAAAAAAAAATTATTATTGATATTACTTCATTACAGATTAATTGGTTGTCCTCCGTTTTGGCACCGTAAACAAATGATTATGTTAAGAAATATAATGGAAGGAAAATACACTTTTAATTCTCCAGAGTGGCAAGATATTTCTGGTAAATAAAAATAAATTATTTAATGAAATAAATAAATAACATTATTAGTGCTTTTATATACATTTTTTTAGAGTCGCCAAAAGATTTAATTAGAAAACTTTTAGTTTTGAACCCGGATGAAAGGTTGACAGTAGATGAAGCACTGGAACATCCATTTTTTAATATTAAAGTAAGTTAATTTCTTTGTCTATTTCAAAGTGAAATAGAAATAATTTTTTGCAAACATTTTGTATGTTATCTCTAACAATTGGTACCAACAAAAAATGATCAATCACATTGTTCGCTATTTACTTATAAAAATATGTACATAAATATTTTTACCTTTATTTAGTTCAAGTCTATTATTTAATAGTTATTATAATTTCATTTAAGTATGTGATTCAATGATTGTCTTATAAAAAAATTTGATTATATTGATTAGATTAACTGATTGCTACTATGACACATCATATGTAAATACTTGCTACAGTTATCTTATTTCTAATCATCTGTTTTACTCATTATTATGAAAAATTGAAAAAATGTTTAATGAATACAAAAAACACATTAATGACCAAACAATTTAAAAGTATAGACAGTCATATTTTATATATAACTATTTCATAAGTAAAAAATATATATTTCTATTGAGGAATTTAATAGAGTACAACATTAATTAATTGACAGTAGATAACATACTACATGTGAGCCTAATTTTCATTAAAAATTATGATTATGACTATTATTTTAGATGTTTGATCAAGATATTGCACCACTAAAAAGAACGCTAAGCCTAAGTTCATCAAAATTCAATGAAATTTCAAAACTGGCTAAACAAATTAAAGTGAGGCCATTTAATGCTCGTAAGAAATTTTTATATGCTATCTTAGTAGTGCGTGTGGTGATTAGGTTATTACAATTATTACCATGTTCAACTGGTACAATTTCTGTGAAATTGGTTAAACAAGATCCTTACAGGCATAAAATTTTGAGAAAAGTAAGTATTAGCTGGTTGTAACTTGTAAGTTACTTAAAAAGTATATTAATAATTTATAAATGTTATAGCTTACTGACGCAATGGCATTTAGAGTTTATGGACATTGGATTAAAAAAGGAGAAGGGCAAAATAGAGCTGCTCTTTTTGAAAATACACATAAGACTGAATTAAAAGTAATTTACATGAGTAATTTATCACCATCATTATAGATACTTAAGTATTGTAATTATTATATTTATGATAGTTAATATAGAGACTGTGTTGTTAAATTATATTTTAAAATAATTAATAAGTTTTATTTAAATGAAAGTCTTCCATTGTGAACTTTTTATTAGTTTTGTTGTATTATGTTAAACATTATACATTTATAATTAAGTACTAGTGATTAATTTTAATATAATTGTTAAAAATTGGTTGAATAATAATAAAATCGTATTTAAACTGTTTTCAAACTAAGTTTTTTTTTTATAAAATTAGCAATAATAAAATTTAAAAAAAAAACAGTTAAATAGTTTTATATTAATTTTTAATTAATATAAAATTCATTACAATTAGGATGTTAGGTTAACATAGCTCATTGTGTAGGTGTACTATAAGTAAACAATTTGAATTTTATTTGAATTTTTTCTTATATTATTTTAGTTATTGGCTTTTTTTAGCTATACTTTTCTTAAATAATAAATACATTTTATTTTAATGCTATTAAATAAATCTAAATCAAAGACAAGTATGTCAGTATAAGCCTTGGATGATTAACAAATAAATATATTTCACATTAACATTACTCTACATTTTTGTACTTTCTCATTTTTTAATTATTTTTTATACAATTTATATCAATTAAAATATAAAACTTTGTTAACATAGATAATATTATTATTGTATTAAAATATGTTAATTTATAAATTGATGCATTGTGTTTTCCATTATTCAGTCCATTGCATTATTGTACAGTGTACATTATTCAATAGTTCCTGCCATTTAAACCATTATCAATTATTCATCATAAAAATTAATAAATAGCTAAAATTATTTAAAAAGCACAAAATTTTAAATCCACTACCTGAATTCATAGTGAACTTAATATTTTACTTTATTTTTTAAGTGTTTCTTACTTGTGTTAATGATGTTTTTGAATTAAGGTATACTAATTTTTAGTAAATGCTATCATTGTCTTGCATTTGACTTGCATAATGAAGAAAATTTTTAATATAGTTTTAAAAATGATAAATACTTAATTTATTTAATAATAAGTTCTCTAAGATTAAATCACCATAATATATTAAAACAAAAATATAGTTAAATTTTGATCTGTTATTAATATTTAACAAAAATTATAAAACAAATTTAATGGTACTAGAAAGTAACACATTTTATTTATTTCAATCTGTTATTTGGTTTTGGTAATTGTATTTTAATAGTTTTTTTTATAAATTTAAACTTTTACTAGGTATATTTAGGTATAATTAATCATATAATTAAATAATTATCAAGAAAAATCAAATATTTTAATACACTTTAACTGTATACAATTACAACAATAAATAGGTAATTCAACTATTTTAAGATGATATTAGCATAAAGTTTATTTTCTTTATCTAACATTATAGAAAAACTACTTTGTATTTGCGTCTTGTTTAAAATTAGGTATAAATAATATTTTTCAATCTATTATAAGTGTTAATTTAGTATCCTTAGTAAATTTTCTCAGTATTCAAGTTACTAAAGAAAAACATCTTATACTAGAAAGTTAATATGTTAATAAATAATGAAAATAAAATATGTATATGCATGCCTTTACTTGGCATGATAGCAGTAGTAGTAAAAAAAACCAAAATTATGTGTCCACGCATATTACTCTATTGTACTGTAAACTTACTCTAAAAAAAATAATTATTCACAGGGTAGCAGTTGCTAAATTTCAGTTTTAAATAGAGAAGACCATAAGTTTTTACCAGTCTAAATAAATAACTTAAAAAAAATCCACCTCGCATACCCTTCCCCATACTCCTATGATGCCATTAATCATAGCCTGTTATGTACACCCAGCAGTTGGCCCTAAGCTACTTTAAAATCTAGGTTGGGCAAATACATAATACTGCCTGACTTCTAAATGATGCTCCTACAGAGTAGCCAACAATAGGTACTAGGTAATTTATTTAATTAATACTTATTTATTTCCTTTTATTACAATTAATTCACATATAAGATAATTTAAAATTTCAACATAGGCTCTAGATGTACTGTTATCATCTAAGTACCTCAGTAATAAATTGTTATTACTTACCTTTAATTTAAGTAATTTGTTAAATTTAAAAATATGAAGAGCAGTAAATTTTTTTAAAGATTCTGTATTTTATTAATTATATAACAAACATTGTTCTGAAATCCTTACCTATTTATTTATTATTTTTCCTAGTATAAAACTATAAAATGCAAATTATACAATTATTATTCTTTTATAATTTTTTATTGGTGATTGGTCAATTAAAATTTTTTGGATTCAAATTATTTAATATTTGTATTTATATATTAAACATCACCTGATCATTGCCCTTTAATTTAAACTTAATTTTTTTAAATTTCACATGAAAATGAATCTAAAACATTTTAAAGTTTTTAATAAAAGTAAACAAAAGAACATAATTTGAGATACCTAGTTGATTTGGTATTTTACAAGTACAATGGTTTATGTGTAGAAAAATTTATTGTATTGCTAAATATGAAATAAACATTCAATCAGATTTTTAATTTTTCAAGATAAATGAATATCTATATTTTATATGGATTAACAAATTATGAAATTACAATTAAAATCAATTTGTAGGTATTTTTAATTACAAGAAAGCATTCAATAGTTGTTAAGATATATATCATAATTTAGTAATAGTAATTAATGTATTCAATCACATTAGTTAATTATAACTACATTATGGTATTTAGTTATTATATTGTTATGAATTAATGATGTAAATGAGTATGTCACATGTTGTTATGTAAATTATTTACCAAATTAAAAAAATAAAAACAAAGAACCAATTTATTTTAAATTGAAGTATTGTTTGTATTTTACTCTTATGATAAGTGATAGAAAGTAATTTCAATACCTACTTAGTACTTGGCTACTCATATAAAATAAATTTAAAATATTCAAAAGTCGTATAGTATTGGACAAAGTGTTTTTTAATAACATTAATGACATAAAAAAATAAACAGTTTTAAGAAAAATGTTGATAGTTTAAAGTTTCTTATTATGTTTATTATTACCTACTTCATCTTTAGAAAAATTTGTTTTATTAATTTATGGCCCCAAATACCTAATTTTATTTTTCAAACAATTTTATAAATACATGGAAATAAATTAAGTAATATTCATACATTTATTATTATCCGTATTTTGTCCTTGTAGTTTTCAAATTGTTTCAGTAGGTACCTAGTTATTAATTATTACTATTGTTTATTTGTACTTCGTCCCAATTTAAGTATTAAAGATATTATATTGGTTCCTAATGCTCCTATACTATGTTCAGAATAATAACCAAGTACCAACTCGCAACTCTTATAGACCACGGTAGTTGAATTGAAATGTTTTTGAAATACAATGAACTATGAAGGTCCTCAAAATCACTCACTGTGAGAAACTATAGTGGTTGTGATTGTTGAGAAGTGAGACGAGTTTTTGTTTGCTGAGAAAAAAATTTCAACCAGTCAACAAGTACCTACCTATTAATGTATTGTGTAGACACATTTAAGAGGTTGGATTGACGTTTCAGTAGCTAGCTGTTCGACTCATGTAATATATTTTTTAAATTTTAGTTCACACCGGAATGGCGATACGATACCAATAATTAAACTATCAATCTATAATAATACGTATGTTGACGTGGCCACCACTGAAACGATTTCCAGTTGACAATAAATTTTAAAATTTTGACCGCCACGTGACAAATTTTATTTCTAATAACAGGTATATAGGAATAATTTAAAACCTATACGTATGTATTACATTTAAATATCATCTAAATATAGATAATCGAAATCCCCCTCCCACACACACACACACACACACACATACACCACCACTCGTCAAATTATCACTGCGTTCCCTTGACCCAATTGCCGGTCGACGACGTACAATTTGATATTTTATTTATTTTTTATTTTAGCATACTTATTCCCCTGCCCCCCCCCCACCAACTCCCCGAAATTCGAGTCTCGCGCTCACATGCTCGCGCACGGGGCACAACTCGACCAGGTTTCGCGTAACGTTCCACTTTCCATCCCTTCGTCGACAGTAATTTACATTATACCATCTATATAGGTATTGCCGCTGTACTATTGCTATTATTATTATTAGTCATTACAATATAGTTAACACTCGGCAGTTACAGTATGCAACGAAAACACTGCGATACCACTACTATAATACTATTAAGTATTAAGTATTAACCAAATACGTACGCGCAATAATATTATTATTATTGCGCGGCGCGCGCACGCATTACATTATAATATCCTATTATGTTGTAGTTGTACCTATTGCGCTCGACGCTCTCGGTCGAACTCGGTAGTCGGTACAGTAAAATCGAAACGTTGCCAGTTCAACTATGACCGCGTTCGTTTCTGCAGAAAAAAAATTGAGAATTGGTACTTGGTAGGTTGGACTCGGCGAGCCGACTCGTACCGAGTTGGTACAGTGACGGCCGTAGAACGCGGCGGCCGCCGTGTACGTAATAGTATTATTACTATTATAGTATTATGTGGCATCGGGTAACGACGTCGAAGGGAGATCGCCATTTTATTTCCGATCTATTGTAACTGCGGTGCGTACGGCACGATCCGTCCGACGGCATTATTTCGTATTCGTATTAGTTACCAGCTATTACGACTAACTAAAAACGGACGGGCGCGAGCGATAGAGAGGGAAAAACGATTGTGAGACAATTATTTCGATTTGACTCGTACGACGACTGTAATAATATTATACGCGTAAAATCGTTACAGCGATATTATAACGTATAATATTATCATATCGTTATAATGTCGTCATCTAGTACTCGTGCGGCTCGCGTTGGCGACGTTTACACCGCCGCCGCGACGTACGACGATGATCCCGCATGCCGTTATAATAATAACAATAATAATAATAATATTATTATCATTACTAATATTGTAGTAGGTATACGACGTGTAGGTACCATAATAATATTTTATATGATATTATTATTATTTATTACACGGCCGGGATGGACAACGTGCGCGCGCGTAAAAAATCCACGCAACACGCACACAAGCGCGCGCGCGGCAAATTACACACAAAAGTGAAACGAGTGTTGTCCGCCGGCTTTTGCCGCTCGCTAGCCTCTCTCACCGTCTGGGTCGTGCGCGTGTGTGTACGGCGCGTTGCCCGCCGCCGCCGTCGTCGCCACGCCGTACCGTCACCGTCGCGATCGTCGTCGTAATAATCGTACGCACACGACTCGATACGGCCGCCGCCGGACGCCACGCCCACCCGGTGGACTTGTACGCGCCGGATTGGACGGCGGCCCGGACACGTGAGCAACTGCCAGCGTGCAGCGCCCGGGCCCCGCCGCCGATCATTTCGACTCGCGAAAATCCTACGCGCACCACGTAGCCCGTCGCGCACCCGGCACCGCACAGCCAGTAGCCTCAGCGGCACAGCGACGACCGACCTGTGGGCACGTCATTAGCGGTTATTATTTTTATTATTTTTCGTTTTGGTTTTCGCTGTCACGCGCTGGTCGTTTATTTTCGTTATTGTTATTGTTGTTGTTATTATTATTATTATTATTATTATTGTTGTTGTTGTTTATGTTATTTTAAAAATTTGCGATTTTAAAGTAATTTTAATATTTCGTCCGGGTGTACTGCAAACGACGTCAACGTGTGTGCACCGCCGCCGCCGCTTGTCGTTCACGAATCTGCTAACGTGTTCTTACACCTGGAATAAATTTCGCTCGATCGTACTCGTCGCGCGACACGAGTAGGAAAAATTTTAAAAGCCCATCGTCGTCCGCGTGACGTTTTCGACCGGTCTCCCGCGTCGCCAGCGGTTCGCGCGAGTCATATCCAAAGACATGAAGCGACCGCGACGATCGTGACTCAGCACGGCAGGGCGTCTCGCGATTGTGTAAATGGTGTTTGCGTCCAGGGTACTGTGATATGTTTGCGGTTGACACGTGGACGACGACGTCGGAGGAGGTGGCTTGCCCGGGCCAGCATGAGCATGAGATGCGGGCTACAGACACTGCTTGAGGCTGCCCGATTCGTCGAGTTACAGGAAGAATTCGAAAAACAACAGTTGGTCACCTTACACGCAGCCGGTAATGATTTTACGACACATTATTACTATAAACATAATTTTTAATGTAATGAAATCGTGTCATTTGCGACGTGACAACCGCTTACCTACGAGTGGAGGGAAAATTATTTTTCTCGTTTTTCCCGGTCACGCAAAATTTGTATATTTTTTTTTTTTTCACATCCGACCACCACCTCCTCTCCGCAGCGGCGTTACTCTCGTACGCTCACCGCCGTGTATTGTACGTGTAGAAACGGTTCACGAGCACGACCAAAGTCTATGGAAGGGGGAGGGGGGTGATGCGTATTTGGTGCCGGTTGGAGGGTTGGCCGGGCGCGGAGGTGTGTAGTCCGTGGGTCCCCTGGGGTGGAGGGGGACAACGAAGATTCCGTGAACGGATAGAGAGCGGGCGTGGCAGGGCGCACTGTATTTGTGGAATGACCTTCGTTGTCCTCTCTCTCACAACGTGCGACGCGGTACGGTGGTCGCTGTTGCCGCCGCCGTCACCGTCACCGTCACCGTCGTTGTTTGTAGTCGTCACTCGTCATAGCTATGGTGGCCGCAGTTGCCAGAGCGTGGATTCTTGTGAGCCGGCTCGAAGACGCACACCAGTCCAGTGTCGCGAAGGTCACGTGCTGCGGGAAAACTCGCCCTCTCCCTCGCCGGCCCACCAACTGTAATATAACGCGTGCATGTGCGCGTGTGCGTGTAAACATTTGCCACATGGCTCTCCCACTCTTCTGCCACGCCGTCTGTCCGTCACTCGCCCCTCGCTTAGCGGCTTTCCTCTTCCCATCGAAAAAGAAATTTTTTTTTTTATTATTAATTTCAATTATTACTTATAATAATATCGCGTGCATATCGGAACATTATAATGTCATGTTTTTTAGCCGTGGTGTTGGCCATCCTGTTGGTAGCACACGGTCGACCACGTGGAGTTTGCTGCCTGGCAGTGTCCGTCGTCAATGCGATTTTATTATTATTATTATTATTATTATTATTATACCACGGGGCCTCTCTGCGTCCACCACCCACCTCCTACAATGTTCGTTTTGGACGTGCGTGTACGTTGTGAATGTTGTGATACGAGATCGATTCGAAATGGAACCGTTCACGACGCTTGTGTTTTAGGTTTTATGCTTTTATTTCTCCTCAGAAATAAGTCTGTGTGTGTGTGTGTGTGTATGTATGTATTATACGTAGGTTGGCGCCTTCCTACTCACCTAACAAATCAAACACTCCACCGCTGGAAACTAGATTTAATAATATTACGTATAGACAATAGACGCGTAATTGGTGCGGATTTCTACGCGTTACCGACTAATCAGGTCAATTTAGGCTTTTGTAACTAGAATAACATATTGTATTGGACGTCTCTCGCTCATATTTCTCTTTCTCTCAACGAACGCGATTATTATATTATTTTAATAATATACGTTTACGATTTGGCAAAGATGAAAGGGCAAACTCTAGTTCCCGCAACACCAACTAATTAGTGATTGGTTCCTAATTTTCCAGCAAGCAATCTCGGCTTGGTTGGCGAACCTGGGTTTCCCTAACTTGCGTTTCCCCCCTTTACAATATTCGTGCGTGGGGGGCCGATGACGATGTTCTGACGACTGTGACCAATCTCGTTGTCTCTTCTGCAATTCACTATACCGTTTACCGGTTAAACGTTATTTTTCTGGTTCCTCTTGGTTATTCGCTGGTAACGCCGTGAATACCGATGATCGGTCATAATGGAATCGCGAAAAAACGCCGTACTCGTATTGCCGGAATCGTCCTAGAAAGGTCTAAAGCTCTCGGTCATGCTCTAATCGTCCTATTTGGATTACCAAACGTCAATCCCAATTATATACGATGATGTTGATATATGACGTTGATGTGAACACATGAGATTAGTATATTATTATATTGCTGTGATGAACAATAGTTATAGTGTATTATTCCATGTGATGTATTAATAATAATTATTGTATAAAATACCATAAATTATCACTTATCATTATCTGATAATCAACGCATACTCGCGTTATTCTTAAAATATATCTACAAAAGTTTGTATTGTTATAATAACAATAAGAAGGTCAAGACGAATATTACTACTCAAATTTCTATTGATATTAATAAATTGTAACTCTTTTGGCGTTATGCATATTATTATTATTAAGTATAAACAGTATAATCGTTCATAAATTATGTATTAGGTAAAAAAAAACGTACAGAGCAGCGAGCACAACAAAAGTAGACTTTATATTTATTTCTGAGTATGTTTGCTTTTTTCGATTTTATCCTTATGTTTGCAACTTATAAATAGTTATTAATGTATTTCTATAAACGAAACAAAGTAGGTAGTATTAAACTACAGTACAAAAGTTCGTTACATACTATTTTTATTAATATTGTCTTAAGTTTTTTTATTTAGTCTATTTTATTGATACGTTAAAAGTTATATAATGTTATTTGATCGTTGTCTCATTAGGAGATGAGATACTGAAGTATAAACACCATTGTATTAATGTGTTATTGATTGAATTACGTTTTTTTTCTTTCGTGTTAAAAAGTATTTATTTGCTCAAATATTATAACTTGTAAGGTTCTTACTAGTACAGTTTATTTTTAAATTAAAAGAAAATATCATATCAAGAGTTAACACTGTATATAGATTGCTAGCTTATTCTAATTAAATTATTCAAATTAAATTATTTTTCCGTTTATTTAGATTTTGTTTAATGTTAAGAATTTATTTTAACTACATTTTTTTTCATCACTTACTTTCGAGGAATAGAATCATTCAAAGATTTTATTTACGTAATATATTTTTAGTTTTTACTTTTAACTTATTTTGGTAATAATTCATTGTCGTTTGTCAAAAATATGTTAGATATTGTTAAATTACAATTTTTTTAAAAATATAACTTAATTAGTTGTATGATTTTCAACAATGACATCTTTTTTAGTAGAACTGAAAGTTTAAATCACCTACATAATACAATCACTAACTAGTGGTATTATTATTATTCATTTTGATAAAAAATTGTGGATTTAAACATTAAAATTTGACATTAATACTAATTTGCAAGGATACAATTATTAGGTAGTTATAGCTTATAAATGTAACTTAAAATGTATAGGTAATTATAAAATATTGAAAATAAGTATCTATGGATAGACATAAATGCATTATGCCGCTATAAATAATTTAAATGTCATGTATCGTGGTATTCTTACAGACAACCGTTTAACCGCTTCCGGCATTTATAGTTACAAGAATGATAAATGCTAAGGGCGTAGGATCCATTATTTATTAGTAAGACAAAGACAGAGTGATAGATGAGAGTAAAGATAATAAATATTTTACTGATAATATTTTTGTTTAATTTTTTTTTATGTTCATAAAGTTATAATGTTGTTTAAAATTTTCATAATTGTTTAGTAGATATCAGGACTTAATATTTTAATGTGAAGTAGGTCTAGTGATCTTTGACATTAATCATCTGAATGATCGTGAAAATGAATAAAGTAATTAAGTTTTTCAAACAATTAACATTAGATGAACTTCAAATTGTTTTTATTATTAATACTATTATAAATAATAATACATTAATATTATATAATCAATTATTAATTTAGTATTTATAAATATATTTAACGAAAGTAAATAAATGTCTATTCATGGAGCTATTGTGAATTTTACAGATTAATAATTTACTGTTATGATATAAACATTAATTTAATTACAATATGTATCTTTTTCTTTGTTCTATAAAAATTGCGCGATGATCTAGTAAGCGCTCATTATGATTAGTAGAAAATTATTTATTTATTATAATTTATAACAAATAATGAAGATATGTAATTTAATTTTTCTAATATTTGGATAATTATTCATATAGTAAAATGTCAAATTAATCTATTTATGTGTCTATTTAAGCAAGATTTGTATTCCTAGATTAAATTACATTTAAAACTTAAATATTTTATTCTTTTAAAGTCGATAGACAATTTTACTTTAATGCATCATTTATTTAAATGGGTGCTATTCATTGGGCCTAAAATATTGAGTTGTACCTACGACATATATGATGTGTGTGTGTATATATTATATATTATACAGTATACACTAAGTCTTTTGTATTTACTACTAAATTTTACGACATCATTAAAAAACATAAAAGAGTTATTTAACTATATTTAATTGTAATTATACACCATTAATTATTTTATTTTAGTAAGTTTTATTTTTCAGTATAAAATTTACTACGTTTTTGATTTAATAAAAACCAATTTATCAAGTTTATAGATTTATTTATATTTTACATTAATACATTTGAAGTTTATTAGAGTTATAATTTCATGTTTTATTATCATAATATATGTATTATTGTGTATTAATAAATAAAATATTCTTAGATGTACGCAACACAAATCCTGTATTACTGAGTATACGAGTATATTATTTTTGATGGATACAACATATTATACATAAATACTTAATATAGTATAAGTACTAATTATTTCTTAAGCCATGCCTAATAAGACAATAATTAATATATAATTTAAAGTTTTGTTTTATAGTATTACAAAAAAGATCTATATAATTGAACTTTGGCCTATTATGAATAATTTTACAATTTCAAGTTTCTAATATAGGTATATATTTATATTTATTAAGTACTATTGAATTAAGTTATAACTATTGAAATAACTTAAAATTTTTCAGGCTTCTTAATAATTATTAATTTTAATTTTTAAGTATATGATAAAAAATTAATATATTTTATATTCTAAGGTAAATTGTTTCATTGACTTGTTATACGGTAAATTGGAAATCTGACTTTTAAAATAATTTGTGCTTTTTATTATGAAAGTTATCGGTATTTATATTTTGTATAGTCACTGCAATATTATATTTTATTATGCACAATGATATGAATTTATATTGGAGAGTGATTGCGTTTTTATCTGCAAGTATATTTGAAATACTATACCTCTGGTCCCTACTGTGAAAAGGCAGTCTTTGAAAAACAGTTAATCAATAACAAAACACTAAATCAAATAAAAATAATTTGAATTAATAAATAAATTTTGTAATGCCACACATGGTGGATTTAAATTTCAGTCCGTGTGGAAATCATTACATATTCGTGACTCTAGTTTTTCGTAATTTTTCAAAAACCGTATTCTGTACTTTAGTGCGAGCAATAGCGCTGTCGTCTCTATGGTGTTGAAATATACAGTACAATTTTATTATGTGCGTTTTTCTCGTCGATAAAAACTACTACTGTGCACCGGAGAAATGACTAATGCCGCCGCCCTCAAGATTGACGTCACGACGACGTTGGCCGACATTTATTTCAATAACGATGAAATTTTTTCCCATCACAAAATGCAGGTGTTTATCAAGATACGGCATACCAATACACTCGTTCGATTTATTGCTTAAACTTAAAAGCACTAACATTTGAATGCATTGAATTTTAAATGCACCAACTAAACCATGGAGTTTAAAAACAAATTTATTCTATTTTTTAGAATCATGTGTTGTTACATCTGAAATTAGAGTATATTTATTTTAAATTTAGGTACATTTTAAAGAATTAATAAGGTTTTTTTACTTTTCACATTTACATTAAGAAAATAATTATAAAATAAATAATAATATTAAATACGAAATTTAGACCAATTATGACACAAGACCTCAAATCAGTGCATATTATTAATTTACAAAGTTCTTAATCACGTTACCTTCTATTGAATATTTGCATATATTATAAAATATATGGTCATTTTTTAGTTTAAAATTTTCAATTGTGCACTAAAAATTCTCCAGATCAAAATATGTACTGTTAAGTTTGTTATTCCATTCATAAGACTGTGAAACCAATTTACAGTTGAATTATCAATTTATCTGATTAATCCCCATCACAAAATAAAAAAAAACTACTAATGCAACAAAATTTAAGCCCTATGTATTAATATTTTGTTTTTTTCGTGTTGACCGTCTTGTTATGAATTCATGTTTATTTTTATTCTTCTTTACAATGCCATTCATTAGGGAAAACAATGGCAAAGAAGAGAAAAAATCAGTTTCTCATTAAACCGTCGAAACTGAGTGTTTTTTTTTTTTAAATAATTTTTAATACCTACCTTTAGATATCGTATAGAAAGCTAATGAACGGTCGGGACGAGGTGTTTGGGTCGAAAGAGACATCGTTGTCGTCGCCGTGACTCGGTGGGAGACGGGAGTGCTGGTCGGACGGCGGCGGCGACGGTAAAGCTACGG
>NW_020271173.1:3379548-3547313 GCF_002803265.2 Melanaphis sacchari
GTGTGTGTGTGTGTGTGTGTACGTTTGCCAACTCGTTTTCTGCCGGTCGTGTGTTTTCCGCTCGCACTCGGCGGACACTTGCACGCCGTTTGCAGATTTTTTTTTTTTTTTATTTTCTTCTCGATCCTGAGCGACAGTCATACGCATTACGCGGCGCACACGTGAACCAAACGGCTGGAGGGTGGTTGAGGTGTTTTAAACGCGCGCGCGAATTGGCGGCGTCGGTCGGTCGGTCGTCTCCGCCGGCGTCCGGCAGGTGGATTGAGCCGCGCGCGCACCACGATAACAACGCGCCACGGACGTTGTACTAAAATACTAATACAATATAATAATAATTACCGTACAACTGTAGTTTTTGACTGTGTGCAGTGTGCATAATATTACGACAGCGTGCCGTGTAATAGTAAC
The DNA here is from genome assembly GCF_002803265.2 of Melanaphis sacchari. Lineage (NCBI taxonomy): Eukaryota > Metazoa > Arthropoda > Insecta > Hemiptera > Aphididae > Melanaphis > Melanaphis sacchari. The sequence goes on from NW_020271173.1 coordinate 3,379,957, forward strand.
GAAATTAGAAATTTTTTTTTTTCTTCCCATCCGGACGGTGAAACGTCAACAGACCAACCCTTTTTCTCACGGCGGGCGCAATACCTTTTCTCGTCCCATTTTTTCTGGCCGCCTTTGGACTGACGGCGTTGGCTTTTTGTCAAACTGGCAGAACTCTTGTTTCGAAAATACGCTAGATCGCATTGGCCACATTAATAATATTATTTCAATACTGCTATGATATGGCTTGCACAGAAATGTAAAATTTACATTTAATGTAAGGTAGCTACTAGCTTGTCATTTCGCGTTTCTCGCAGTGTTGTTTATGTTTTACTGTTATTAATTATCCGCTATAATAAAATACGCAGTTATAGACTTAAATAGTACCTAGTTATTGTTTTTTGGTACCCACCGAGTTATTACGCGTCTAATCACATTAATATTGTTACAATAATACCACAGGGCATAGAATAATAGTACTGTTCTGTGATGATACGACGACGACCCGTTGGTGGTGGGAGTTACAAGAAATAAAAATCAGGCTGATACTTTCCGTAAAATAATAACGTTGTAGTTGTACTATAGTCTATAATAATAATTCTAGTTGGTATTTGGTAGTATAGTACAACTGGCAGTTGTATGATATTATTATGTTGTTGTTGTTATTGTTGTTATTATTATTATTTTTATTATTACTGTTATCTCTTTGCTAACAACATGTATTTTTTATGAAAACATCCTACAATATACAAAATATAGCTTTACTTTCAATGTTTTTTTTTATTGTATACATCAGCGACCAATTATTGACACATTCCATGGTTATGTGTACCAGTGTACCTGTTTATAAAATACAATAGATTTAAAAATAAGTTAATTAAAACAGACCTGACATTTCTAATATATTATTTATCGGACGTTTCCTGTTTCACCGTCGTTTGCAAATGAACTTGTAGACTTTTATATCCGATAAACTTTGGAAGTCGCATTGAGACGAATACAAAATTGTACATGTTTCTTCTATTTCTAAAGCCACCCCCTTCCCCTCGTATTAAATTTTCAATGTTATAAGTAGCGCTTGTTTTATAGTCTATAAATTAGTTTATTACATAGATATATGTTTTATATGTTAATTATACTGAATGATTTTCTAAGCATGCTGATCCACCACATTTTTTCATCAGATCTAATGATGAATTGATTTAAATTTTGATTTTGGAATTTCTAAGTACACTCAAAGACCTTATTTTCTTATTGTTAAGATTTTGTATTCAATTTAAGGAGTTCTGTGATACAAACTTCTGTTTATTAATTGAGAACCCTCCTTTTTTACTGTACAATTTTTAATGAATAACGTTTTTAAACATTTTGATTTATTTAATTTATTCTAAATTTGAACGAGTAGTTTTATATTTTTTAAAACTTAATGCCCAGACAGCAATACAACGTTAATATAAAATTGTAGGAATGTTATCAATAGAAAATATTACGATAATAGTCTTTAAAAATAGTTATCCAAAAATTTAAATTAGATGTAAAACATACGATCTAGTATTTGTTAAACTTTTTTATTTATTTATAAGTGTTGATAGATTTATATAAATTAATATTTCCAAATAACTATAGCTTTCATATTTTTCAAACCCATTATTATGGACCTATTGACTATTAACCTTAATAGTACACCAAGTTAAACAACTTAAAAACTACTCGTTAAAGTTTTGAATTAGGTAAATTAAAATTTAAAATAATATCCACTTAATAATTTACAAGAAAAAGAAGCAAAAGATACTTCTTTGAAAAAAGGAAAAAGTTTATATTTCCATAGGGACATTCCTTAGGTACTTAAGTATTAGGTATAATGCAAACAATTTCAAGAATTTGATCAAATTCATTAATAAAAGAAAAATATTGATCAGCATGCTTGGTGAATCACCTGATATATTGTGTATAGAGATAATAAATAATTATATTAAAAGTTAAAAAGTACTAGCTTTGATATGAAATTTTGATTGGTTTTATTGTACTACAGAAGAAAATTAAATATTTAATCTTATTTTTGATTCTAAGGGTGCTCTTACAACATACACACACAAAAAATTAGATATAGTAATATTTTTGAAAAATTTTTTTAGTGAAAAAACTTCGGAAAATCCAGTGAGAGATTAATGTTGGATTACTGCTGGAGTGAAACTTTTAGCCATTATATTTTACAATCATGCAATTATTATCTAGAAATTTTCAAATTATGAACTAAAAATAGAATTTATTATTTAAAAAGGTCGAAAATAGAGAAATAATATCCTTTTTTAGGAATATATCTAAGTTATTCATGGTATTGTTTTATTATATTTTTGTTGCGATTTTTAGTGATTGAACATAGTGAAAATATATTTTTTGTATTTCTTTTAGCAATATTATGTTTATAAGAATTTGATTTACACATTTTATAATAATAATAAAATTGGCTTCCGCTGAGTTAATTAAAAGTGAAAAAAGTTCAAAATTCTGTGTTGACTCGTACTTAATATTCAAAGTTTAAACCGTACTTTTTATTTATACGGTGTGAATTTGTATAATGGAAATGGTTTTTTTTCGAATATTTTTAGTTAGATGCGTTTTGAATTAACAGATGGCGTTAGACAAACATCATAATAAAATAACACGTATAAGGATATAACTATTACTCAATTACTGAAATACTTGTTATGATTAACAGTTGTTTATCTTGACAATTTCATTTTCCTAAAAACAATAACTTTTACTTATTAATTAATAGTATTAATATCATAAATTATAATATTAGAATTTGATTGAAGATAAAATTAAATTAAAAGTTCTCGAGTTGGTGTAAATTATTTTTTCTCGATATTTATTATTTTTTACAATTTATTTGTACGTTTTTTTTATTATTATTAACTTTAAAACTACTCATTTAATAACGTGTGATATACCTAGTAAAATTTAATAATTTAAATTAATTAGGTAATATTTAATGATATACTATTCTTAATTAGAATATTAGAAAAATAAAAAGTTAATTTTATCATAAACTTGTTTTCTTAAAATTTTAAATTAAAATACTAGTAATAGCACAAAAATGGATAAATTTAATAAGTACCTACAATGTTTTTTTTTTTTAAATAAAAATAAATTATACCATTGTTTCTATAAATTTTAAAAATTTAATATAATTTTCGGATCATTAATTTTATAATTGTCTTTGCGTTTAATTTTAGTTTTTGCATTTTGTTTTATTGACGGATATCTATTTAAATAATATTAATCTCATATAATTCGCGTTTGTCTTTAAAATCAGAATATTTTTCAAACTTTTGAAACGTGCTTGGCAATATCTTATAAAGCATACGGAATATATTTCAAGGTTATTTATAACTTCTCTAGAGAAAAATATAAAAATGATAGTACAAGTATATTGTGTGGTTATTTTGTATACGTTTGTGATAAATAATAATTTTACATTCGTAAATGGCAACTGTATAATAATTTAAACATTGCATTAGGTAGGTATGTATCTATCATATAAATATTTTTCATTTTCTAATATACTCGATATGTTATATGTATACATACATAATAAAGAAACGATACGTGTATATGCATTTTGTACTGTTGATTTAAGCAAAAAAATAAACGGTATTCATCATAAACCAATGTGCAAGTTTCTGTGGCGACACGGTTGCAACAAAAATAAGCTGGTGTTTTGGCATGCCAACTGGGGCAGACTTCCAAAAATGTTCAGCTAAACTTCTCCTACTATTTCTTCCCCAGTCCCCACCTATTTATATTGTTAGATTTATTCTATCATATGATAAATAAAATTCATCTTTCACCCTCATAGTATATGCATATATATTTAAATTTGTTCAGTTGTTAAACTAAATATTTAACTTTCATATATATATATATATGAATATATTTTATACTATGTATATTTCATTGATTTACAATAATGTGATTTTTTCTGAAATCACCTTTTGGAATATAGTAGGTACTTTTTCTGATAAAAAAGTGAATCCAGTAAGTACTTAAAGATATCAAGTAGTATAATGATTAAAAAAAGGGATTTTTGTGTAAAACTTGTTTTTGGAAAAATCGATTTTGCTATGTTTTATTCAAAAACAAACGCAGATACTTGACATTTTTGTAAAATATTTATATTATTAGCATTTTCTAGTTGTAGTATAATTATAAAAATATTTAACTTTTTAACCAGATTTTTTTTAACATAGTTGAAGTTCAAATATTGACCAAATTTGTTAAACTAAGTTAAACATTTATAAAATATAAAATTTTTATAGCTTAGAGTTAAACATTTAATACACGATTTCTAATAAATAATTCTTATCCCGGTTCTTATTTAAATCTATAAATTTAATTAATAATAATCTAAGCAAATTTTTCTCATAGACATTTTAACTTAACGTATTGACTAAATTGAATATATTTAAATAAAAAGTAACGAATCAAGTTATTTTGATGTACCTATACAAAAATATTTGTAGAATTTGCCAATTTTAAGTGTATTATTATATTTTATTATAGGCTATAACATTTTAAAAATATTTAGTTTATTTTTGAACTAATGCATATTTCTTCAAAAAAAGTTTAGTATTTTTAACAGTATAGTTTATACTTTGCTAAATAATAATTAATTAAAACTGTATATCTTATTATTATTTTATGTATGTTTATTAATGCATTAAATACATTTACTATTGTAATACGTAATAAGTTTGTTTATTTTATACACGAATATTATTATAGACTTATTATGTTTATTCTATTGAATATAGAGATTATTTTAAATTATCTACATATTTTTTTCTATAAATTATTTTGCAGTCAACCTTTTTGTTACTTACATTGCATTTGGTTTATTAACACTTCAATTATAAGTTTCTTAAACACATTAATATTTTGTGTTTATATTGAAAAACCTTTTACTCATGACTGGTGCAACTTTTTTTGTTATAGTTATTAACATTATTAAACAATATTTATGGTCTAAAAAATAAAAAATAATTTATTATTTTTTTACTATATTTTCATGGGTTTCTTATTGTTTGTAATATATTTTTTAAAAAATCTAATCACTACTATACTATTTTTTTTTAAATCTACTTCGACATTTAAAGAAGGATTTTTAAGGTACACGTTGCTCATTAGACATATTTTCAATTTGAATAAAGTAGATTTAAACCTATTTATATTGATTAGGTGATACAAACTATAAAGTGTAATATTATTAGTCACTTCATTAATATTTGATTATTTTTTCGTGTTGTTTATATATTTTATATTAATTACGACGTGTAAAAACTAGGAAGTTGGCATGCTAATATAAATTGTTTACTTGTTAAAGATAAATTTATTTTATCGATTGTTTAGTTAGTCATTTTTAAAGTTAATCTGTAGATTTTTTTATTTTGTAGTATAGTATTTTATAATAAATTATATGCAAAATGTTTGTTTCATGTAATTTAAATTAATCTATACGCATGATATATGATGTAGGTAGGTATATCATAAATAATATACTAATGTAGGTACTGGTACTTATTATCCGAAACTGATCAAATGTAGTAATATTTAGATTTTAAAACATTAAAAATATCTAAGTATCTGTATAAATTACGTTTTTGTCTTGGAAACTATAATTAATAAAATAATATACCTATTTTAATTATAAAATGTAATGCTCTAATAACTAATATACTTATCTTTTTGGAAATCTAGACATAATAAAATCAGTTTTACTAAAGAAAAAATTAAATTTTAATATTTGATTGTGCGCTGTAGTATAATTATTTAATATTTCTTATTGTACGATTGATCACATTTTGAGAATACATTATCTTAGATAGAATTTTAGATTAGGTAGTTATATTGTATTAGACATTTGGTGTATTTAAAAAATGTTTCAATAAAACACAACTAAAATATTTTATGTTAACCATTCCAACATAACACATATGATATGCATTTACCATAGCAAATCTAGGAAGGCCCCCTCCTGAAATTTGTTTTTTGGAAAAACAGTATTGTTTATTTATTTATTTAATTATTGCAGCTGTGTAAAAAAAAGTTTAATCGAACAGGAGTAGTTTTTCGTCTATAATTGTCATATAACAATTTCTTATGATCATTTAAATTATATTGATAATGTTCCTTTTAAAATTTAAAACCATGAATATAATTAATAAATTAATAAATATACTATTGTGTATTATACGTATGATAGTATTTATATTTCCTGTGTAGTTTTTCAAAAATTTGGTAAACACTTGATAACTACTAGCTAATTAATGATTTTATAGAAAATTGAAAAAGACTTGCTATTTTACAACTTAAACACTTTTCATTTTTATCACCTGAACAAAAATCAAGTTTATTATATTAATAATTTAAAAACAATATTACAATTAAAACAAAAAATAATTTTTAAATGCTAAATTATACTCATTAAATTAATTACGCACGGAATTACCAGCAAACACTTAAGTATATAGGCTGTTGATACCTATACAATTTATTAAGCGAGAGCCGAGAAGTTTAAATTATTTACGTTAGGAGGACATTTTACTTGCGCATGTACACGTTTATAACGTGTACTAGCTTTATTTGTTTTGAAGTATTTAAAAATTTAAAAATACCTGCATCAATTTATTTACAATTTACAAACAAAACTTTGTGAACTATTAATTTTGACGTTATCAATTTATTGTAATTGGAAAATATTTATCGGGTTATATATTATGTATAATAAAGGCAGTATAAAAAAGTGTTAAGTCTGTGTAAATAACGATATAATATGAATATTATGATATTGTATACTATCTATATGATAGAACAACATTACCTAGGTATGAATGTTTTATATTTCATATACTATAGTGCTTTATAAAAAAAAATTACGGACTTTCAAATAATACGAAGGTATAATATCAAACATTATATTATTAATAACCTTATAATTACACTATTATATAGATTCATTCGTTTTATAGTCTCATACCGATATTATTCTGTAATAATATAATTAATTATTTTAAAATTCTGTTATATATTTAATGTTTTTATACGTGGCGGATTTTTGATCTTCGCGCGGTACTCCCTTGCACTTGACGTCTTCTTCCCCGCCCGCGAGACCCAATTGCCACCCGCGCGCACCGTAGTCGAGTTCAAGCATTTCGTCCGTACTACAGTATTGGCGTCACGGACATGTATCCTATACACTTTAAAATTAATTAAATACACGATTGTTCAAACCGACGTCGGCAAAAGGTGTCTCGAGCATGATAATATTTTTACGGTGAGCAATAATAACCGACACGACGTGCACGTCTACGCGTGCGTACCCAGAGCCTAGCTGGTGCCTATTCTATTTTACAATAGGTATTCTAAACAACGCGGCATAACGTCTTGTTCGCACAATATATTTACATTTACTGCATCGGCAATGGATTTTGTCGCCAATTGCACATTTCGACGCGATAAGATAGTATTTGTAAATTATAAAAATAAAAAAAAATGCGTCTGGTCTACGACCGATTAAAATATTATGTTACATAACACATGTAGTGGGCGGAGGGGTGTATGATATATTTGAACGTGAATAAAAAAATACATTCATCGCTTCAGTCAGAATCTCGAGTATAATATTTTACCCGACGCGGCACACGTGAGACTTATAAACACGCGCATTATCGATGTTTTTATTTATTATAATTATAATGTATTTATATATGTAAAAACTTATTTACGTGTTATTATTATACCGGTGTGGCGTGTGCTATCACGAAACCGGCGTGGCGGTCGACTGAACACGCTCTCCGTCGGTGGGCGGCGCGTGGTGGTAGGAGATGTGGCCGGGTGTGACGTCACCGTTGACGTTCTCAGCTTTACTGGCCGCCGCGCGATTCTCCCAAAACTGCTTTCGGTTTCCAATGCCTCTCGCGCAGTGCCATTTCCGAGCTCAGACAAGTCGACTCCTCCGGTACACTCGCGCAATATCATCGTATCATTCGTATCCGAATGATGTGCAGACCGCCATGGCATACCACCGTTTATTGCGATCTATTCGGTTCTCTGCCAGTCTGAAGCATCGCGGACCGTCGAAACAATAAACACATATTTTTTATTAGTTAAATATTGTTTTTCTGTTTTGTTGTTGTTGTCATTATTGTCGTTGTCGTTGTCATAATGGGAGTGTTGATATTAAACGTGGATACTTGGGTGGCGCCGCCGAAAAAAAAATGGATCAGACATTATCTCCTGGGTATACATAATATTATTATATTTTACGCGTGAACACCGTCTGTCTCGTGTTGCACCGACAGTCCGCATTGCATCGTTTTATTATTATTATTATATTGTTCTTATATAATATATATTATTTTTAAGGTTTACCACTCGTAACATACTTTTTTCCATGCACTTGTGTTAACGATGTACGGTCTTGATTTTACTTTTAGAAGAACCGTTGTTGAGTAACAAGGATGCTGGTTATCATCCTACCTCGGTGACATTGCCCAGCTCAGATCTACCGGCGTCGTTGAACCACATCGAACCGCCGATTACGCCACCGAGGCTACAACAGCAGTCGCAGCAACAGCTACACCAGCAAGTCACCCCCGTCGCACTACAACAGCAACACACACAACAGCTACAACTGCAGCTACACCAGCCACAGCAACCTTTACAAAAAAAACAACAACCACAACAACAACTGCAATTGCAACTGCATCAGCCGCTACAGCAACACCACACCGTATATAAGCCCGCTGTCGCTGCCACCTCCGTTGCAGTAACCTCCAATAACAACAACAACAACAATACCGCCGTTGCCCTAGTCAACAGCCACGACGAAAATGTCGCCGCATTGTCTTTGGCGCAAGAACTCAAAAGACGCACCGGGTAAGTGATGTTTTGTTATTGTTTGTCTTACATACCGTTCCGTTACTTAACAAAAGTCTGCAGGTCCACACCTATGGGTAACGAGTTGTTTTACTCAAATTTTGACAGGTATTGCCAGTTGTTTTTGTTCCCTTGAGCGAACTGTAACATTGACGTACATATTAATAACAACCGTGTCCATATTTCATAGCAACAAATTTGGTTCAAAACGTGTTCCTCAGCGATCACCCGCAGTTTGGAACAATCTGCCTACTCCGCCGATAAACTTTTCGCAACCAGTAGCCGTTTGTTACCAATCTTGTGCACACCTATTCGGTTGAAATGTGTGTTTCGATTTTAACCGAAACACAACCGGTTGTTGGAAATTTGGTCGCTAGGAACACAAAGGAGAATATCTATCAAATTTCGAATTAGCGATGTGTTTCAGTTGAATGAAAAAAATTTCCTTATTTTGCTCTAATATGAACCAAGCTTTATGCGTTTTCCGAGAATCCAAATAATATGTAGTTTTCACAAAATGTAATTACTACAACAGGTGATGTTTCCACGAATTCCACGGTGTGTATAACATTGGATATTAATATGTATTATGTATTATACAATTATTGCGCTTTTAAAATATATATTATAGACATTTATTCTTCGAATTCGTCCCAAAATATTGGAGTAATCGATATCTATCCTCGGCGAGGTTATATTTAGTAGGTTTGGGGTCGTTGTTGTAGAGTTCAAATTACACTTTTATATTTTTACTATAAATAACGATAGAAATTTATCGTCTCTTACTTTTAAAAAGTTGGTCTATTTATTCTTTTAAAATCTATCCGTTTAAAAACTATTGAACTACTCAAGGTCCTCTCGGTTACTACGTTTTTAGGCAGCAATGCCTAAATCGTTGTTGAAAACGTTATAGATAAAATAATATATATTAAGTAGATAATTATTCGTTTTCGGTTTTCTATTTGATATTTTGATACATTATTTCTTTACTCACTATATTTCATGCATTGAAAAATATAAGAACAAATTATCGTGTATAGTAAAATTAATTTGTGGCCGTTACGTTAGATTAGTTGTTTAATATTTAGTTTAAAGAAAATAGTTACTGTTTTAAAACATGTTTAAATATGTGTATCTTTTATCGTTCGACAATTAAGAACGCTGTCATACAATAAGGTGTTGTTTTAGATCTGGCACCAGAGAAGTGCATAACAAATTGGAGAAAAACCGTCGTGCGCACCTTAAGGAATGTTTCGAGCTGCTCAAGAAACAAGTACCCGCATCTCAAGACGAGAAAAAGACTTCGAACCTGAGTATACTCAGGAGCGCAATCCGGTATATTCAGGTAAGCTCATCGATTCATATAATTTTACATTATTATTATCTAAAATTTTAAACTTTTAATGAGTTTTTACTTTGTTGTTCACACTCTACATTAATCGGTTGTTCTTGTATTTATGTGTATATATATACGGTTCATAATATACGCGCACGCTTCCTCCGTACAATAAAATTGACATACATTAATTGTTTGTACGTTCATAGGAGGTCATATATTTTCATAGTAAACAGACGCCGGTAATGGCCTCGTGTATTTTTTCGGACAGGACCCCAATAATAATAGTAATATTATTATAGATGATATATATATTTACTTTATCCAAAATGTATAAAAACTGACAACTTTGCTTAGAAATATAAAACTTGAGTTAATCAAATCGTATCATTTGACGTACCATTATGGAGCCCGGCTGCATTAATGAAGTAAAGATGAAATCAACATTATATCTCGCTTGACTGGTACTTCTACTTTGCAACGACCCTGTAATATACGTGCTTTAGCTCTATTCAAATGATGCTGTTACTCTTGTTCGTGTCTTTAGCTGCAGGTTCTCTGTACATTGGTGATAGGTGGATCGTCTCTGATTTTTTGGTAAAAGTGCAACTGTAAAATACACAATGGGTTGATACATAGTAAAAATTAAGGTCTCTTATATTACACCGAATCTCGCCCTTGAACGGTGCCGCCGCCGTCTATAAATATATACTGTTTGGAATACTATGTATACGCGTACTCCAAACAACGTTATATAAGTGCGTTAAACATCGTGTGTGAGGTCAACTTCTCCAAAAAATCTGTTTTACGTGCGCCCTCAATGTCATGTTTATACTGTTACAAATTTAAGTTCTCCTCTCACTTTTTTACTATAGATATCTAAATAAAGGTATTCTAATTGTTTTTAAATAATAAGTTTTTTAATCATTTAATATTTTATCTGAAACGAATGAGAATATTTTACAACGATTTTATATTTAAGTAAAATTAACAAATACTACTTAAATATTTTGATATACCTATTTACTAATCAAATATATTATTATTTATGATTTAAATTTATTTTTCGTGAAATAGTTAATCGATGACTTCATCACCGGAGGTTTGAGTTAAGCGCTCAATTTAATGTAACGATGATAAGATTATTATTTTACAATCATTGATAATAAATGATATACGCCAGTACTAAATGTAAGCATTTTAACCAAGTTTCTGTGATTTAAATGGTAGCCAACTGATGCGAATTATCAATCTAACTCTAGTGGTGCCTGCACGTCTCAATATTTCTTATAATATAATCACAAGCATTAAGCTAATAGTCCCTTACATTTCTTTATCATTTATCTATGACCATAAAATTACGAAAAAAAATTGTGACGATACATATAAGATACCACCTCTTTTGAGCTTATTATATTATATTTATACTTCTCATATTAACATATTGTGTTTTACGTTTTATTTTTTAATAATATAATCAATGGTAATAACATTCAATATTTAAATAGTAAAATGGTTTAAAAAAAAAAAAAAAAAAAACAAAATTCTAACTCGACATGCATATTTATTTCATCATACTTTTCGTCGCTAGATTTGGGCTATGGAGTGAAGAGGCGGTGTCGTTCCGCGTGCCGTGAATTGATTTATACCTACTGTTTATTTATTAGTTATTTCCACGTGTCCTCTTCAAAGATCACACGAACAAAATATAATATATTGGTACTGTTATTGTACATGAATTTTGGGTATAAACACTTTTTCCACATCTCTGTCCCGCCGCATGCTAAGCCCGCCCACTATCAACCGTGCATGGTTTGCATGTGCGTAACCATGACCTACAGACGGTGGTGACAGTTTTTATACAATACTCTGTATATGCATGTTCACTGTTCTGTACACAATAACGTGTTGTTTAAAAATTAACACATATATAGAAAAAAATTAATACAATTTTTATTTTAAAACCGTCTTTTTAAATAATTAAATAATGCTCAACAAAAACGTATCTGCCATTCACATATTATTATGGCACGATAATACATATTTGTGTGGCAGGAATATATGTGAGTGTCTTATTATAGATAACAGACCTTACGATTTCAAAGTACATTATCTACACTATATGAAGGGTGAGCACTTCAACCACGTGCAGTGTATTTTTGATATGTTTAAAGGGAACATAATATTTTTGTTATTTTATACAGGTACGCTTTATAGTTTATATACACTTATTTTATATTTTTATTAAAAAATTTATTTAAAGTTCTGTATATTAATATCAAACATTGGCGAATACGATGCCAAGCAATTAAGAAAAACAATACATTTCATTTTCTTGGTCGTGAATTTTTCATGAAAAGGTATCGTAGTTTTCTTGAGCATCTTTCGGTCACGCTCTTATATTATATACGAAATGTAAATGATATCATTTTATGTCGTTTATTATTCATTCATTATTATACAGATGTATGCTTAACATTAGCATTTAGTACCTATCCTATACCTGTACCCAAATCTGTTTTCTATTATAACAACTAGGCGATACTCATATTTTAATGTGTATATTTAGGCATATTATTTTGTCAATACTTGTATATGTAAAGATTTCTTCAGGGCGCTGAAAGTGTTTTAAGCAAATGTATTTTGATATTTTTTATTCCAATCAATAAAACTGACTATAACCTATAACTGCAGTTTTGTTGTTTTTTTCTAATGGTATATTTTATTATAACTAAGTATTATTAAATAGTCATTGAATATTTTCGAATTTTGTGCATATTGTGTTTTTAAAATTTAAGACTACCTATACGAACTATAAAAAAAAGTTGCAATCTTCAAGTTTAAATTTCTAGGATCAATAATAATTAATGATGAAACGTTACATACTTAATAATATTTCTTTAGTTCATGCATATTTTTTAAGAAACAATGTAATTTGTAAATTAATCTATTTTGCGTGAATAACATTTTTTAGAACGAAAAAACAGTCAAATTATCAAATCTTCTAAGTGAAATTTTATTATTAATAGCTATTATTGTTATTACTTTGTCAATCGGTTAAGCTGGTCGTTAAATCATGAGAACAATAATTTGGAAAAAGTTAAATTTCAAAACATAAACCAAACTTGGCTGCATCATGTCATATGTCTATGTTTATTAGTTTATTACTAAGATAATATTTTTGTTATGGTTATGCAACTTACCCAATTAGGTGCCGTGTGTCGTCCGTTGACGTTTAGAAAACACAACACGATTTCTTAGAAAAAAATACGACTTCAATATCGATGAACAAGTTGAATTTCGTATTTTAAAAATTCATATTAATAATACTGGTACATAATAACGTGCAAATAATATTACATGTTTTATTATAATCGCCTTAGACGCTTTAGTTTTTGTTAGCCTTCGCCTTACGCGTGCGTCATTATAATATTATATACATAAATTATCTGTCAATTAGTGCTTAGAATCTAGGTTCTAGTTATAAATTAGGTACTTAATATATGTAATGATGAATTGATTACCTATTTATATGTACCTATTAAGTATATTCGACAATGATATTTTATGCTGCGTGTACTTACTGCAGACGAAAATAGGAAATACAAACAAATTTGTATAGTCTCTGTCGTATGCGCATTTAACATTATAACATACTTACGTTCCGCATTTCCAACGCAGATTTTTATTTTTGGTATTATTGAGTATAAATATACCTGTTATCAAATTTATAGATACGATAATACTGTCTGGATTCAAGTAAATTTGTTGATAATTTAAATTCAAAAATAAAGTATATAGATACAGTAATATAAAAATTTAATTTAAAAAATACTATAAAAAGTCCCATTAAACTTAAATTTCATAATAATAATAAGAAAATGTTTATTTTAAAAATAAGTCGCGAGCCACAAGTTACTCTCCTTCGCTATAATATGTTTAAATGTCTTATATTTTATATAATATTACGTATTGTACTTGTTTAACCGACTTATAATCCAGCGGAATTGTGTGCCGTTATTTGTGTTGGTTTAGGTGTTGAGACGTCGAGAGAAAGAGCTGGAGCACGAGATGGAAAGACTGGCCAGAGAAAAGATTTGGGCTCAACAGAGACACGCGTCTCTCAAGAAAGAACTAGCAGCCAAATGGGATCACATCGATTTCAGCAAGCTGTTGCCGGACTTGCCGCCCGACGTGACAACTAGGAAGACCACTAGTAAGTGTGTGCTAACCGTTCTCTTTTACCACCACTTGACCATCTCGAGACGATTGCAGCATCAATGTTGTAGTTTATCGTACATGTCGATTTTCGTTAAACGCGTTATTATTTACGAAAAAATGAATTGATATGATCTCGAAACTTTTAGTAAACTAATTTTCCATTTGAGAAGCAGAAGTTAACATATGTATCACTAAAAGATACTCCTTTTGTAGTAAAAAAATGTTTAAAAATATGTCTTTGACTTAAAATACATTCAAAAAATTCAAACATTAGAATTTTAATAAATGTATTATTAAATGAAATAACAGAGGGGGAAGCATACATGCTTATTAATAAATATATTAAAATATAAGTTAATCAGAAGACGCAAAATCTCTCTACTGCTTCTATGTGCGATTGAATGATATTCAATTTGTTATGATCATATCTATTAACATCTCCCTTCCGTTTGCCCACAGTAGCCGCTACAAGTATAAACGGAGATTTCGAGACGGAAAGGGACGCTAGCATGGTTACTAGCGACGCGGACGACAGTAAACTCAGTGCTCTGTACAGTAGTACATCATCGTTGTCCAGTTCCTCCCCGCCCACGTTGCCGTTCGTCTCCGACATAATTCCCCATCAGGTGCAGGTCGTCAGCACGTCTCCGATGATGGGGAGTACAATTCACATAGTTCCTCAGACCAGAAACTCGTCCTCGTTACCACCGAACGCTTTGCAACAGCAAACGCTCACGTTTGTTCATCACAAAGATGCTCTCAGTAAGTACACATATTATATAGTTATTATAAATCATGCCCTCTTACTCGGACGTTACCAGACATAATTCTATAAGTATTAAAGAATTTAATAAAAATATTAGAAAAACAATTGTTTTGACGGTTGAGTTTAAATTTTTGAGAAGATATCTGTGTATAATAGGTAGTTGGTATTTGATGAATAATTCATTAAGCTATGATACCTAGTGGTTTATTTGATTACATTATAGTATTGTTCTTAAAGTTTTTTGGTTTATTTTTTTCTTAGTGTCTTACTGCTTATAATGCTATAAAGATCCATTTTTCCTATTGGTAATTTAAATTTGGTTACCCCACACCCATCTTCCTTTGTGTTTGGGGGAACTAAAAGTAGTGTATAGGTATATAATTTGAGTGTGGCGATAAAGAAGCCAATTGGACTACCCGTCTCTCTTGAAGTGAGCAATGAGCACTAATATGTAAATGAATTATAACACTCTCAGATCAACTATATAAGTTAAACAGTAAACTAATGATTTTTCCTCGCCAACTCAATATTATAATAAGCTCCCTCGAACTATTTATAAAGACTCGTGCTTATCCGGATTGACCGTCAATCCTAATAATCCCGACCTATGTGTATTACAGATCAACACGATGGTACTACTCAAGCAGTATTAACCAAGGTGTCAAATGGCTCGTTTACTTTGTATGGCGACCCAAAACTTACTCCCAATCGTTCCAAAATGTCTCTCGCAGGTATACAACAATGACCGGTGTTGGATACATTATTTTGTACATACTTAATGATGGTATGCGGTGTTTTAATATCGGTTCTTTTGGTCAGGCATAAAGATTGGCACCAGCGTGATAGATCATTCCAACAACACAGCGTCCGCACCAATCAGACTGTTGCAGAATAATATCATAGCGGCACAAACGTCAGGTAAATAAATAATAATAATAATTTATGTTCATTTTGGAACTTGCGTATAAAATGTCTCGTGAAAATTAATAATATATTTTATTTTTTTTTCCTATCTGTGTACTGTAGTTGTGAACAGAGGACAGCCAACTCCAAATCACGTTATTACTCGGCCGTTACTTCTAACTCATCACCATAATAATTCTGCTCCAGCTCATCTAGTACTATCTACAGCTTCTTCTAAGGTATGTATATGTTACCTAGTCAACAAAATTGTGCCTTGGCTATATTACGGGTTATTAATAGATTATGGCCTCCTAAAATATTTTTTAAATTTTTTTATTTATAATAAATGATATAATTAAATATTATATTGACTGTACAGTACACGCTTTTCAATACGGTAAGTGGTAATATTATGAAATAATAAATATTATACTTTTTTACTTTATCATTTTATAATTCGTATTCTCTACTTATTTTTTTTATTTTATTTTTTTTTATTATCTTAAACAATATATAATTTATATCACTTGATACAATAAACATATAGGCCAAGAGTATATGATAAAATAAGTATATTTTAAAGGAAGGCACTTTCAGTTGAGGAGTTTAACATATATGTTAGTTATGTAAGAGATCTCGACACTACGCTTAATTCTCTACATATTAAAAGTTATTGATAAAGTGTTGATATTTTTATCATTTACACATGAACGTTTTAAGTTTATACAATGAATTTGTAATTCTTATTTATGAGGCAAAGGCATCTCTAATCAGTCTTGTTATTTTGTACTTATATCATAATCTAGTTTAGCACCATTATCAAAAAAAAAATTTGTTTATTAACTTTATTAATGTAGATTCTATTCTTTTATTTTATTTTGTTATAGGCAGTGACAATTCCAACTCAGCAATTACCACCACTGTCCAATGGCCATCTTATAGTCAAGCCGAGTGCGATGGTGGTTATGAACAGCTCACAGCCAAAATCGCATCATTCCGGCCACAAAGCATAGCATTCACCGATCCTTATATTAAATTATATAAACTATTGTACAATAATACTAATTTTTTTGGGGTTTTTGGTAATAACAGCGTATAAAATAGTTTTAATAACAGTTAAAAAAAAAAAACACTATTTGTACCATGTAATATTTATATAGACTACGATAAAAATTATTTTATTATATTTATTATTTCAAAAACCTGACATCTTTAAAATCTATTGTAAATACTATAGTTTTAATTTTATTTATAAAAGTTAAAAAAAAAAAAATCACATTAAAAAAATTAATTATTGTAATTAAATATATTTGTCATAATGGCATTTTTGTTAATTGTTTTACGTTTGGGTGGGGTGACTATACATCCCATTTAGAACAGGATAGACTTCTTGTACTATCTTAAAACCATATGCTTTTTGTCCTACTTTCAATACATAGTCCTGTTTATATTCTGTTGTCTCCATATTATTGTTATACTTATAGATGTATGTGTAAAAGAAAAACATATACTTGGAAAAAAAACAATATTTTTACTGTTTTGTATTGAGTTATTATCTAGAGTTATTAATAGCAGTTTTTTTCGTAAAGAGCCCAGATTGATGAGTGATGACAATCAGTTGTCAGCGATAAATATGAGATATGACTTTTTTTTGGTGTATTGCACAATTGACAGTATAATATTAAAATTATAGAGTTGAGCCAAAATCATTTATCTTGCATATGGTCACCCTATTATATGCAAGTTAAATCAATGCTTCATACTTAAATAAACAACTTATTATAATATGCAATAGACAAAATTTTATAACTTGAACCATCTATATATTAAGCACTGATAAAGGACAAGCATTAATCAAAACATGTGTCGTCTATCTAAGATAATTACCCTTCTTTTTAATTTAAAATAAGTGAAAACTATCCTAAAAAAATTTTATTTTATAAAACAGCATAAGTTCTATTAAATGTGTGTTATATGAATCTAAAATAAAATTGAGCCAATAACATTAATTAATTAAATAATTAATGGTAGAGTAAAATTGCAATTTGGTTTATAAGGCAAATCAATTGACACACATATAAAAATGCTTTTTTAAAATTTATTTTTAGATTCAATTTTATATTTTATCTATGAAAAAAGAAAGTGAAAAAAAGTTAAGACTATAACAATAAATTCTAAAAACAAACATCAAACATTAACATTGGTAATAGAAACAAAATCAATCCGTAACTGATGAATTGGTTGTTATAGATTTCAATAATTTGTAACACTGCATAAGATTTTTTCGATCACCAATTTTTTCTAATGTACGAGCTGCCTCAGCTAACATACCTGCCCTTATGCCAGGTGGTGATAAAAGAGACATAGGCAAATGTTTACACGCCATAAATAATGCAGTTGCGTGTTCTCTTAGACCAACTGTGCTTTGTTCACCTTTACCTAAAAGAAGAAATGGTATTGTGAACTTTCTCTTGTATTTAATAATAAAGAAAAATATTATCTTGTTTCTTACCTTTAGTACAAATAACAAAATGTCGTGTTGATCTGTGTCTTAAGCTACGATCAAATAGTTGTTGGGTTTTTGTTGGTGAAGCTCCTGCCATTAAACGTGCCGTTGCTTCATATAAGAACACTTTGGCAGTGGCAAACTATACATTTATACAGTATTATAAATATGTTTTATATTGAATTAAATAACTATACTTAGACAATTACTAGAAAAATTAAATATAAAGCACTCAATGATTTAAAATAATCTAAAAAATTATAAAATTTAAAAAAAAATGTATATTCTACTCCAACATGGTTAAAAATTATTAGTTCAAGGTCAACAATAAGAATATTATTATGCAGGTAAATACTATATAGTGTTAGGTGTGTTTTCAATTCAATTTTTTTTAAGTATGCATATTTTTATGCAGGTCACAAACCCTGACTGGAATTTTTGAATAGTGATCCATAATATATACAGTCTTAACTTTATTTGTGCAGTGTAAAAAATTAAAGACTAATAAAATACGTAGACCAAATTTTAATGACATGACACTAAGCATTAGTGGACAAATATGATAACAATATGGTTTTCTGTGAAGTATAATACTACCACTAGCAAAACTTAAAAAATTAAAATAATAACACTTACTGGAACAAATTGTGCAATTTTTCGTAAGGAAGTTAAATCTTTTTGAAAGTTTTCTAAATTTAAAAATTCCAAATTAACATATCCTGCAGGCATTTTCTTACATTCTTCTTGCCACGACAACATCCTTGTTTCTAATAACCAGTCACAAGCTAATAATAATGTCATCTAGTCAAAAAAAATTGTTTTTTTTCAATTTCCATAATTTTAAACAATTTTAAATAGTTAACTTACTATAACAATAGGTTGGGGCTTATTAGTTTGCAATAAGATTAAAGTTTCCGATAATATTTTACTAGCTTCATGACAATGATAATCTAAAATTCTTGGTTTCATTGTTTGGACTTTATTTCGACATCTATAAACATATATTGATATCAATAAATACAAAATTATCATTGTATTTTATCACATAACAAATGTTCATACTTATAAGCAGCTAATACAGCTTGTGCCAATGGATCAACTAATAAACTTGGAGGAACATTTGAGATGTGTTTATCGAGCAAATCTATGTCATTATCTTCACCTAATATCCAATAAGTTCCAGCAGCAAATATTGCTCCCCACCATGCTACTTTTTCATCTTCTATTACTGAAAATATAACGAAATATTGAAATTATTAACTTTAAATTTCAACAATTAAGTCTTACCATTAACTTCCGAGCTTCCAATTATCCTGGGTTTCATTGTAATTAAATTAGATTCTACAATGCGCTGTATGTATAGCAAAACATCTGAAGTTACAGTTGGTTGTTTGATATGACCAACAGCTTGAACAATTTGTCTTGTTCCTGGTGATATTAATGTCTGTAAAGCTTTTTCTAAGGTATTTTCTCTGAAAGACTAAAATAATGACATTAAATTTTGAGACAAAATAACATTTCCAATTACATACTCTGGTTAGATGAGACAATGGATCATTATAGTCAGAGAGTGTTGTGAATGATGATGTAGCATTACTCGGAGTAAAGCTCCAATTGTGATCAATAAAAAACCTAAATCCATGATCAGTTGTAAGCCAATTCAAATTTGCTGGTAATCTATTATAATTTACCACTTGGATTTGTGCTTTATGTAAATAATATCTAAAAATTAAGAGTTTTTATGTATTAACTAAAGGGTAGTTAAAAAAAAAAAAATTACAAAATATTAACATTCAACAACCAACCTGGTAAAAAATCCAGCACCTTTAAATGTTATAGTTTTGAAATTAAGAGCAATGGTTGAATATAGACGTACATAAGTCTCAACTGCAATTACTTGTCGTCCAGCTGCTTCAGCTATGTTAATTGAACAAAGTCCTAAGTATAGACCAATACCCCAATGAGAATTAGGTATTGACCAGTCAGTTCCACCAATTAAATACAACTTATGCAATAAATGATAAATTTCACTGAGCTGTTTAGCTGTGTTTAAAGTGTCTTGCTTTTTGGTCCTATTGAAGTAAACAAAATTAATTAGTTAGGTATTTCAATCTATTAATTTAATTTTGTATCATACACATTTTTAAATACAGCATTATTCCATTTTTTCAAAAAAAAAACCATTTTAAACTGATGTAAAAATTGTCTGATAATTTGCCAGATTAATGAAGCCCAAAGTTTCTTACGACTTGTCAAAATTGGCCGACCAAAAATTTCTAAACATCTAGAGAGTTCAAGGATTGCAATTTTTCTGTTTCCCTGAATTTGTTTGAAAGAATTAGCTATTATAATAACAAAAATATTTTTCACTAACCTTATTCAAGTTATCTTCTGCTTGTTTTCTCATTTTTATGTATTCCTTGTAAGCTTCTGAATCTGAATATATGATTGGATCATTAATAAGAAGACAGGTTAGACTTATGAACATCACAAGAATATTCAATATCCAAACAGACAGACTAAAAGCATAACTTTGATATGTTCCATCATCCATTCCAGAATCTTAAAAATGAGTTATCATAAACAATGTTAATATTGGCCATACACTATAAATATTTATTTAGTGATGTTAGGTAAGTAACTTTAAAAAAGTAATTAAATTACTGTACTTAATTAATCAATATGTTACTATTCAACACTGTTAAATAATTAGATAATAATTACCTATTTTAGCATTTAAAATTGTTCTACCATCAACCTTTTCTGTCCAAGAATTTTCAGAATGTGACATATTGCTGTTGGGCAATAAATTTCCAAAAGGATTAAAAGCAACAACCACAAACATAAACACACAAAGTACTAATCTTGAATGATCAGCCATACCTTTTTTACCAGATTCATTGGTCTATAATCAAAAAAAAAAAAAAAATGTATATATAACTTAATTATTTAACTACATAAACATATATGAAATTATAAAATCGTACCAATACTGTATGAGAACTCATTACAATTTCAGGTGATGAAGCGCCTTCTGATCTTTCTGGTGAAGAAACAGAAATATATGATTGTGGAGGGGTCAGTGAGCCAGGATTATTGTATTCTTCTTGTGATAAAGTAGGAGGACTTTGATTTAGGTTTTTTGAAATACTTAATTTGAACATTTTGTTTTCATCTTTTAATTTTTCATTAGCCATTTCCAAATACTTAATATAATCAATAGCTTTTTTAAGTATAGCAGATTTATTAAGCTAAACAAACAATATTATAATATAAGTTAAAGTTTACACTATGAAACATTAATATTTACTTTAGCTTCAGTTCCAAGAATCATATCTTTTAATTCCATAATTTTATCATTAATACTTGTACGATATCTTCTTTCAATAACATTATGTGAGCTTCGTGGTTTTTCATCTTTCACTGACCTTACATCAATATTATTAGATGACATATCTGAATCAATCATAACTGGTATACCTAAAATCATAAAAATCTAATAAATATTAATTTAATACCTACCTTTACAGAAAAATAATATATTTTACCCGTAGTAACAAATGCAGTGTTGTTTAGTATAATTGGTTGACCATTTGTTGATGTATATACCATTGTTGGGGATGTGTTCAATGGTGCATTAAAAAAAACCTATAAATAATTATATTTAATTATTTTGATTATTATGAAGAGTATAATATATTAAATATACTTACTTGTTTCATTTGGTCAGATGGTAAGTGGATCTGTCCCACACTTTTAACTGGAAGGATAGTCTGTATTCCAGATTTTTGAATATACTTTATTTTTTTATTAACATTTTGTTCTATAGTATAATTTGGTTGAATAGGCTTTTCAATGACTTTACGGTTGGGCTTAATTAAAGGAGGTGCTTTTGGAGATGGTTTAGGTATGGCAGAAGGTAATATCACTGGAGTATCAATAAAGTGGGAAACAGTATCTTGTGGTGGCGACATATGGATATCTGGTTCAATTAAAGAGAAATCGAGAGGTGGAAAATCTAACAATGTGGGATCACTCATTGGATCATCAAATTCTGTCAATATATTATCTCCAGTAAACAGTTTTGTGTCAACTTCTGGCATTTTATCATTATACTTGTTCAAGAGCTCTATGAAAAACATAATTTATTTAGGTATAAACAGTGATTAGATCAAAAAAGTATCTATAACTTAAAGTGTTTAAATGGTACACTAAACTCACCGTCAAAATTGGCAAAATCTAGATCCTCTGGCATATCCAATGGATCCAACGGATCTATAGAATCCAAGTTGTCCATTTTGAATGAGAGCTAGTTGAAAACTTCAGAAGTGGTTGAACTAGGAATGGTCACTCGAACACATTATTTTCAAACGACAAACTTTGATTCAGTAGTGTGCCAACAGGTGCGTCCGGTACGTCTTGTTGAATATTTTCCCGCCGAGTGGGAGCAGAGGCGAAACGTTCAACAATACAACGCGTAAATACAATTTGCCTCGATAAATAAATTTTACCGATTGCCTGCAATACATCAATTGATGGTCAATAATGTCCCATCCCAAGTACCATAAAATAAAGTACCTATCGACGATTAGTCTACGCTGAACACCGTCTTAAACTATTCTGTGATACTATTAAGTATTATTACATATTACAAATTAAGCGTATCGCCATTCAACACACCATCGTACCATTTTGATATATTTGCGATAATGAGAACGATAAAAAGCAACGACGTAGTATTGGACATCGGTCTACATAGACTTTAATGATAAACATTATAACAAAAAAGTGTGATAAGCGTTTCATTTTAACACCACAGCAGCGCTGCATGGCTAATTTTTCGCTATTATAATATTTGAATAGAATACCTATGTAAGTACTATAATCAATGGTACTAGACTCCTTTGAGTGCTCAATGGTACTATAATACTACTATATACAATTTTGTTGAATACCTGGGCGGCTATGTATGCTGACAAATTGATCCCGCGTCATCAAGATTCTGATGAAAATTTATACCAGGTCTTAAAAGTTCCAATTAATTTGAGACTTCTAGGTCCATTTTTTAGCATGATAACATTTTTAAATTTATATAATCTTTAATTCATCATTTACTCAACTTGCATATAGTTACATCTTAATTAACAAAAAATGTTATTATTATTAAATAAGTGACAAAAATATAGTTAATTTGTAAAATTTGTTTCGGCGTTGTAATTGTTTTATAAATATTTATATGATATCAAAATATCTGATATTTTTGTTAAAGAAGCTGGGTGTTAATTTAATTTTATTTATTTATTATTTTTTTTTTTTGTGTGTATATTAATCTGTTTGAGTTTTAAAGGAGTATTGTAATAACATGATTTATATTAATACGTCTATTTATCAATGCTGGAAATAACGAGATTTTCGATAACGGTAGTTAGAAATGTTAAATGGATAAAAGGATCAGTTATTTAAATTCATTAAGAAAATACAACAATTTAAGATAGATCTGATTTGAGTTATATAATAGGTATTATCTAAAAAAATGTTATTATTATTTATTATAGGTAAACATCTTAGATCCGAAATGACCTATAAGTATAGGTTGGTAGGTAATCAAAATTCAAATGTGTGTATGGACGCAATAGATATTAATCATTGATTATAGAATAGACTATTTTATAATCAATGATATTAATGTTTAGAATCAGTAGTAACTAGTAAAATATACTATTATAACTACCAGTGGCGTCATTTCAGGTTATTTTTTTGGGTGTACGAGGTTTTAATCAGGCCATTTTGAAATTTCAAAATAAATTATTTAACTTAACTTCAGTATACTTCGTTTGCCTTTATCTATTATAAATTTATAAAAAAACTAATACATAATAATTTATTAATTGTTTTCAATTAGTTGTAATATACCATGATATGTACATTTTTCAATTTTTTTTTTTGCTTTAATAATTAAAATTATAGTGATTATAAAAATGGAATATATTAAAGCAATATCATAAATGACTGTAAAATATTATTTTTAAAAGTGATAACTCATTCTTCTTATACGCAATAATATGTTTATCATGTTTTTTTCTAAATGTGTTTAGATACATTTTTTTTAATTTTCCAATTATTAAGCATATTTATATTCAGACATAGTACATAAACATTAGTGCAAATAGCGAGGAGGATAGGGGTAAAGCCTCACTTAATTTTGTATAGCCCCCCCCCCCCCAAATATTAATGGCTATCGTCTATCAGTCAATATTGTTATGTATTATAACTTTAAGGTGATTGAGGTGGAATTTGACTTCAGCCCCCCCTCCTCAAACTTCAAACACTATTTTTGCCTATGTGTATAAAATATATTTACACAATACCTGAATGGTCGGAACGTAATCCTGTCTGTTTATTGTGCAAATTTGGTGTTTGAGAGTATAACACGCTTGGATATTAAAATGAAGGTGCTAATTAAAAAACATATTCAATTAATATAAACAGATGACTGCTTATTTTTTGTACGTAGTACCTCTAAGTATAAATTTTAAACTGTTTGTAGAATATAATATTGTATATTTTTATGTACGTACTGAGCCAATATTCAGATTTTATTAATTACATATTATGTATCTACATTATATATGAATCACTCTACTTTTCGTAGTTAATTTTTGTAATGTCAAATAATCAATGGTGCTGCAGTTCGAAAAACAATATATATTTAAAGTTTAAATTAACAGTGACTTCATAGCAGTCAGTCATTCTTTCGTACAAATATAAAGATTTAAATATTTTTACTTTATAACAACGATTGTTAAGTCGTTATCAAGCTTTTTTGATTTTCACCACTCGAGTTCAGTTTTTTTCAACAAGCGACAACTTTCCTTTAGTCAAATCGCAAATCTGTCAAAACCCGTTTTGACTAAACCGAAAAATTAGTAAGTATTATTATTTATTCATATTATTGTCTTGCTCAAAAATCATTACGCGGTGATCGCGTTCCATCGTACTTTCGGCTCAAAGACTAATATCCGTTTTCTATTCATCATCAGTATTCAGTTCAGTAAGAAAACAGTTGAAGAATTAGACATTATGGCGTACACCAGAGTATTAAAAACGATTATTTCTAAGATCCCAACGTGGACCAAAGTGATAACTGGTGAAATTCAGCTAAGACGCTTCCCCTCATCTCCACACGTACATGCCGTAAGCAAAGTAGCTAGGTATGAGCAAGTTTGGCACCAAACTTTTGCCATACGAAACTCTTGAAAAGGCAGTGGCGTATATAGGTTTTTATTTCGGAGGGGGCCGATTATATATTTGGATTTCTTTAGGAAAAGGAGGGAGGAGACACACTATTTGGACAAAAATTGCTTGAATACTACAAGATCTTTCAACTCTCTTTAGACCATCAGAGTAATAAGAAATTCAATCATTTTTTCAATGAATTGTAACATAAAAAAAAGTAATAACTACATTTTTATAAACAATTTTTTATTAGAGACAATCAAAATTAAACTAGAATATAATCAATACTAATATAATGCATATAATTAATAGTTAATACCTAACCTACGCCACTGACTACCTATATTATTACTATCTCACCACTACAGTTATTAATTTAATTCTAGAAGTCATGAGCTAAAATTACATATACTAATAGTTTCCGTCTGCCGAAATCGTAAACAACTAACAACCAATATTTGTTTTATTTATATAACTTAAATAATAAATTGTGTCACATAATCATTAATAATAGTCAAAATACTAACGCATTCAACACGCTATACTTTTATTCTAAATTATCGCATATAAGCGACAGTTTCATTCATGACGTCATGATATCGGTGTCGTGTCAAATTTTTGGAATTATCCCCATTCCCAAACCATAAGGCATATTCCATGTCAAAAATAACAATTTTTAATAATTGCGTTTTTCATTTCGGGAGGGGCCTGGGCCCCTCGCCCCCCCCACATAAATACGTCACTGTGAAAAGCGTATCAATATTATTAATGATAGGATAGGAAAGCCATTGTCATTGACAGAAAAAGTACTTTATTTTCACTTGGATGATCCTGTTAATCAAGATATTGAGCGTGGTGTTTCTTACTTAAAAGTTTAGGCCTGATCATGTAGCAATGCAAGATGCTACTGCACAAATGGCTATGTTGCAATTTATCTCTTCAAGTTTGCCAAAGGTTGCTGTTCCTTCCACGATTCATTGTGATCATTTGATTGAAGCTCAAGTAAGTGGAGTCGAGAACTTGAAAAGGACAAAAGAAATTATTGAAGAAGTTTACAACTTTTTAAAAACTGCTGGAGCAAAATAAGGAGTTGAATTTTGGCATCCTAGGTCTGGAATTATTCATAAAATTATTCTGGAAAACTATGCTTTTCCTGGATTATTGATGATTGGTACTGATTCCCTTACACCTAATGGAGGTGGACTCAGTGGCTTGTGTATTGGAGTTGGTGGTGCGGATGCTGTTGACGTGATGGCTGATATTCCATGGGAACTAAAATGTTCTAAAATTATTGGTGTTCATCTAACAGGAAAGATGTCCGGTTGGACTACACCAAAAGATGTGATCCTTAAAGTTGCAGATATTCTGACTGTCAAAGGAGGTACTGCCGGTACTGTATTATTGTAATTGAATATCACCACAGAACAATATAGAAACGACACTCAATCAGCTGTCCAGCTAATCGAACTGGATTTAACAGCACTGGAACCTCAAAAAATAGCACATTCTTTTATCGTATAAAGATATCTCATAATTATTTTTCGTGTATAAATGGTTACACTGTAAAATGAACTGGCCCTACTGCGGACCTGTGACGACTGTTTCAAGTTTTCGTCCTATGTTGCCTACTTGCCTGTATACATTTTTATCAGTGTCCATTCAGATTTTCATATTCTGTGATATTACCTTCCCAGAAATTCCGTTTGGTTTTGTGTTGAAATTTATATCTTATTATTTTAATTTCTTATAATATTTTAATATTTATTAATTTATGTGTTATGCTTATTCCTTGTATTCATAAACATTATTAATAAAAACTGGTATTAACTTTTTTTTCTTAGTATTTATTTTTAACAAAATATCAACTCAATAATACTTAAAAAGACGTTCACTCTGTCTTGCAATGAGTGAAAAAACTTCTCAAAGTAAACCAACCATTATCAGAAATAAAGAATCCGAAGTCGATATTTACACGGTAGTTAATTTTATTTTTGTAGTTATATTAAACTTTTTAATGTTTAATTTATATTAATTCATTTGTAATAGCTTAGTAATATGTGACCATAAAAAATTTTCTAAACATAGAAGTTGCCAATTGAACATTTACACAATTTATATGTTTAAATTTTATATTTTCTTTCACTTATTAATTTAGTATTGTTATTTTTAGAAGTTAAATTAAATAAAAACTTTATTTTTAAATACAACTTTTGTTTATAGGCAGTAGCTAAATATGAAGAAAATCAAACATCTCATAGAGATGAACATAATGATTCTACAATTTACTTTAATACTCTACGTAAATGGCAAGACATAATGAAATGGAATTATGAGTTAAAAAATAAGGAAAATCCACCTGTAAGTTTTTTTTGTTACAATTTCTTATTGTTTATGCTATACTTATATTTTTATTATGATGGGGCTTTAGTTTTATAAGGTTATAGATAAGTTTAATTTGAAAATTAGTTTATTTAAGGTAATTTGCCATGAATGCTTATCTCCTTTTATATCTACTTAAATAGTATATTTATTAAAATTAAACATATCATCTCTAGATTATATAGCCACCAAATACTAAATACATTATACCCATTGATCAATCGACAAATATAATTAAGCAGGACATGTTCTTTCATGCTATTTAAACAGATCTTACAACCTTCACTTTTATATGCAGTCCCTGTATGGGGAAATTGTGCTAAAATCTACATACATAATACAAATATGTTAATCAAAAGTTTTGAAGATGATTTCTAATGTCCCATGATTTGTTTGTGATGTTGCACTTCATTTTCACTACACTTTTAGCTACCCATAATTAATCAATACTTAAAAAATTAGTAATTAACTTCTTTAACCGCATTAATTCTCTTAGCATTGTAAAGTTGTACAGACTTAGTGTATGCTAACATTAAAATTGGATATATGATGTTCAGTTGAAAGGTATAACTGGACACAGTTAAATAATCCATAATCTGAGTTGGCTATATTTGCAACTCTACATGACTCTGCTCTAAATATTTAAATTATTTTCAAACTTGAATGGGAAATGTTTGTTTGGTAATATTTTGAATAATCATATATTAATTTTATCTAATTTAACAGATAGAAAAACTTGAAGAATACAAAAATGATGTGATACATTTATTTTTAATTTTAAAAAAGTTAAATAGACTTGATAAAATACGCTCAAAACAAAAAAAAGATTTATTGAATAAAAAAAAACAAGAAATTGATAGTAAACATTTACAGCAAGAAAATCTTCTGAATGAATTATTTTATTTAAAGAAAGAGATATCTAAGTGCCTTCAATACAAGTATAGTCCTTACTAATTTAGTTACTTAAATAATGTTAGTAACGTAAATTCTATTTTTTTTTAGATCTAGTGATAGTGATATTGATCTTGTACCATTAGATACGTTTTGTCAAGAGTCGCCAGATGCGTCTGATTATATTGTATGTAAATAAAATAATTATGTATTAGTAATAAAATATTATTAATATTAACATTATTTATCAGGATAAATTAAAAAATGGATTGATTAATGAACATGATTTACATATAAGACGTCTCCAATGGGAGTTTGAACAGAGGCAAACTCAACAACAACAATGTGATGAAGTAGAAAAAAATAAAGAAACTATACTTTCTGAAATTCAAGAAGAGAGCAGGATTTTACAAAGTATTTTACCTATGCTTAAAGACATACGCACTGTGAGTTCAAATTTTATAATTTGTTTTATCTTTTTATTTATATCAAAAAAACAACAACAATGTATTAGTGGAATGCTCTTTGACATTTCGTTATTTATCAAGTGAATATATTTATATAAAAAATATATTTTATTTATGAAAAATAAAAAAATGTTTTCATAAAAAATAGTTCAAATAAATTATATAATTTGTATGTATTGTTAGGCTGCTCAACCTTTACAACAAAGTTTTGGATTAGCTCCTTGTCAAGTAAGATCATATGCAGATATTGTGAACGTATTACCCAAGCCGTTATATTATTTATACATACAAACAGATGCATATAGGGTAGCTTGCAGTAAGTTATACTCATTATTTTGTGTAAATAATAAATACTTATATGTACTAAGTTAATTATCACTAAATTAAATTAATTAATAATAATTCTAGAATCAAAATTTACTGTTTCAATTAATGGTGATGAAGAAGAAGCTAGAAGATTTGATTCTAATAAAAATAATGTTGTGGATACTAATTCTGATGAGGTAAATAAATATAATAATAAGGTATTTTGATACTTATAAAATTTTAATTATTTTATGATTGAATACGTTCAGAAATGTTGCTGTTTGTACAATACATAATATAATATATCTTCTATAGGCTATTCGGAATGAGATCGTACCTCGGCGGCCGATTTCTGCGCATGGGCGTGGTTTTGTTCCACGGCGCTAGCCTTACGAGCTTTCGTGGTGGGAAAATTTTGAGGTGGCATCTGACCGTCGCGAACAAAAACTGGTCGCCGCCGAGGTACGATCTCATTCCGAATAGCCTATATGTTAATATATTTTGCATTTCTAATGAGTAGTATAATATTTTGTATTATTTCAATTTTTACAAAATTAATGTAACATAAAGTTAATAAATGAATGCATTTTTGTTTTTATTCTATTGGATGGAAAATAACTATTATAACCCAATAAGAATGAGTGTTCATGGTGTATGTTAATAGTATTATGCATTACTATTATGAATAATGACGTATACATATTTTATAGTTTTTTTTATTATTTACTGTATAAATTGTGAAACAACGTAGATTAAAAAAAAAAAAAATCATATTTTCAATGTGTCCTTTAAAAATATATTATGTAAAATATGTTCCATTATAATTTTTTAAAATTTTTTCAAGTATATTGATTAAAATTTGAATATAAAATTAAATTAATATTGTTTGCTATTTTGGTTTATAGAATATTAGAAAAATGGGTGTAAGCCATTTGTATTGCACCCAGGTTGATTAGCCATTTTATTGAAAAATAAATGATCATTCTACTATAATTTTTATCAATTTTTACTTTTGTTAGTTTTTATTATTTTTATCGGCTATTAGATTATTTAATTATTAACATTAATATTTTAGTCAATTCTTGATAAATAATTCTATTTTACAGGAATTAGATGTGCCTAAACAAAAAAAACGTCATCATAAGAAATCACGAACAGATACAAAGTCTGTACAACAAAAGAGTTTATTATCTAAACACCCACTATCAGTTAAATTGACATTAAGTTTAAAGAATAATACTCAGTTTGTAATGGAATTTTTTTATTTGGTAAACTTAAACTTAATAACTGTTACCGTTACTTCATCTTGGTCTGGATTTTCTTCATCTTACTCTAGAGAATTGCTTTCACCAAGTTCTATACTTGATGCATTATTCCCAGGTGACAATGGCAAAGAAAGCCCTTATATCGTCAACTTTCATCAATTAGAAGAAGTTAGTATAATTTATGTGACAATTAATCATTAAAATGTAATGTTTTATTTATGATGTAGGAAAAAACTGAGTTCAACACTATGGAGGTAGGAAAACCTTATATTTGGGCTCAAAGTATATGTGGTTTGGATTTTTTAAATCCTAGTACACCTGGTTTTTTAATTTCAAGAAATAATATAGCTCAAGTATTAAGGGCAATAAATAATCGCCT
The DNA here is from genome assembly GCF_002803265.2 of Melanaphis sacchari. NCBI lineage: Eukaryota > Metazoa > Arthropoda > Insecta > Hemiptera > Aphididae > Melanaphis > Melanaphis sacchari. The sequence goes on from NW_020271173.1 coordinate 3,411,531, forward strand.
TAAAACTCGTCTTTCATTAATTACTCAGCTTGACTGTGGGGGTAATAATTAATGATATATTAATATACACATTTTAGTTTTCCTTTTAATTATATTACTTTCATTATTTCAGACTTGGAACGAAGGTTCAGTATAAATGGAGTTAATTTAACTTCAGTTTTATCCCCTTGGAATACAATGACATGGGAAAATTTTATTAAACTTGAATATTGCAAACCACACGTTGAATTTGGAACAGTGATAGAGAATGATTTATTATTTAAACGTGTTGTAAATTATAAAACAGGTATACAATATTAGTCAAGTCATTGGTAAATATATTGTAATAAAAAAGTAATTGTAAAATTTATTTTTTAGCAACACTAACTGTAGTAATGGTAATTAAATGTGATTACCCAAAAAGTAATCCTATATTCGCACTTCAACTAAACATGCCAACAATAAATGAAGGAATGTCTGTTTTAAATTCTACAAATAATAATTCTGTTAGAGTATGTACCTATAGTTAATAATTGTGTCATGAATTAAAATAATGTTAATTGTCTAATAAAAAAAAAAAAATAATAATAAAAATTTCATGAATATAGGAATTGGAGAGAGAAATCAATGTTTTTCATGAAAAAACTGAAGACGAAGATATTAATGAAATGCTTATCAACATAATTGGTCGTCTTATAGTTTGTTTTGAAGTGATGATGGAGACTTGGGGACATTCAGATTTCCCCAAAACTAAAACTATTTTATACAACATAAGGTAATTCTTCAGTAATTATATTTTAGTTAATATTGTATAGTATAAACCAACTGGCAAAAGACTGGACCATCAAAATATAAGTAGATTGTTATAAACATTTAGAGAATGATTTTTTTTTATCTGGACCTCATTTATTAATTATTTTAATTTTCTGGGTTCAAAAAATAATTACTTGCAGATTCCAGGTATATACTATAATTTTATTATATTGTTTTTTTTTATCTATAACATAATTATTGTTTAAATTACCAAGCAATTGTTGGATATATTAAAAAATAATAAAAATATTTTTTTTTTTTTTTTTAAAGACAACTTCTATAAACATGTTTTTTTTCTTAGTATGTTATATGTATCATTATAATGTGTATAAATGACATAATTTTCATCAGTGATTTAACTTTTACATTAATAAATTATTTGTAGTTAACCTAGTCTTATTAACTTCCCAGGAAATGAGTTAAACATTCTATTATTTTTAATTTTTATAATATGTATATTGTAAATTTTTTTTTTAACATATGGTTTGTTTTTAGGGGTCGAACTAGAAATCATCCATTCAAGGCTGTTAATCACCATTCAGGAATTATTTTTGAACATCGTTAGACATTATTTATTTGAAATTTATGATTTATGTATGCACATTTTATTGAGTATTTGATATAGGATTACTTGTTATACTATGTCTTTTACTTTTGTGTTTATAATATAAAATTTGAATGCTGTAAGTTCCATTTTAATTATAATTAATTGATTTTAAAATTTAAGAAAGTTAATTTAGTATATTTTAATACAATATTCTTCAAACATGCAACATTTTTATGTGTATAATTAAGTCTCAGTTTTTTAATTAATTTTTAATTTTATTATTTATACATATTATTATTTTAAATTTTGTAATCCATACAATTAATTTGTATTGATTGCATATACATGTATTGAAATATTACTTAATTAAATTTACTAAGAGTATCAATATATTAACCTTGATTTCAGATCATGAGTTCCGATGAATGAATTGATTAACATTAATGTCTTGATAAAACAATATATAATTGATAAAATACTTTGATTTTCAACTTTGAGAAGGTTGTTTTTAATAAAAATTGGATCTAATTTTTGCTTTAGAAAAACAAAAATTAAAAATGTTTATTATTTCTTTAAATGATTGGGAAAAGTAAATAATAATTTAAGGAAAAATAGAAATTTTAAATAAAATTAGTTTTGACAAAATGTATTATATTTTTTTTTTTTTGTTACAATTCAAAAACGTAACTGTAGCCTGTAGGTATTTGAAATTTTCTTCAAATGCTTACAAGTTACAATAAAATATTTTACAAATAGTATAATTTTCAAAATATTTTGATTTTGAACTATTTATAGAAATGGTCTATTTTTTTTTTAATTATTTCTCTAAATATTGATAAAATGTTTTTTGCTTAATCAAAAAGCATGAATATTTAATATAACATCCAACTTAAGTTGTTTTTTTTAGTTATATAAACATATTTGAAATACATATGTACAATTTATTTTTATAAACATTTGAAGTTTAGAAATACTTTTAAAAAAAAATGTTAAAAATAGAAAGATTAGGAAATTGTTTCACAGTTGATAATTTGATATAACTTTGCTCATAAGTAGTGCATACTAAAACCAAAAAATCTAAAAAAAGAATTATATATTTTTTATATAATTTTATAATACATATGTCAACAATTTACATCATACTCTGTGAACTCTAAATTTTACTTAATTTATGTTACATCATAATTAAGTACTTACATAACATTTATGAATTTATGATTGATATTAATTATAGTATACATTTGTGTATTATAATGTAATCTGATATTATTAAAATAAGTAAATATATTATTTTATTGTATGAATACCTATCTATATTAATTACTGAAAGGGAATGTATGTGCATGCAGTAGTCTTAAAGGGGATTAGAGCAAATGTCTCGGTTCCAAATTGTAGAGATGGCAAAAGTTAAATATCTAATACCTAGTGATTGAAATAGGTCACGAATTTTCCCAGACTTACTCTGTATATTTCATTGACTTTGTGGGCTGTTTAAGAGAAATTTCTTATTTTATCACTGTCGTCTTTCCCTGTGAGGGGAATTCAACAGATGAACGAGCGCTTGTCAATAATGGCTACAACCAACTGTAAGCCAAATCAGCTGTCTAATTAATGGTTTTAACTTCACCATCGCATGGTTTAGAAAATCACTCGAGAAAACTGCTTGAATTCGCGATTGTTCTTAGTGATTCTTTATCGATTGTCAGTTTTTACTAATATATAACGTCGTTGTGCAGTCTGTATTTGTCTGAGGAGGGAGAACAAACGACGGGGCTAATCAGAAGTAGGTTTTTCCATTTTTCTCATAATAATTCAGGAGTTAACAGCTATTAACACTAGAGCACTCGTTATTCGCACTGTAGTTTGAACTCGAATTTTTTAATTTTATTTCCCGCGTTGGATTGGTTGTTTGGGATTTGGTAATCTGTAGCATAAGTGACCTTTACTGTTACACGGAAGTGCAAATCTATTTTGGTTTTCAAAAGATTCCCCATTTCAAGTAATTCGTACGACCTCGGACAGTGGCGTGATCGAGTAAGAAAAAATTAAAGGGCCAAAATAATTTGTTCTCCAAAATCGAAATCATAACTTAATAAATTGTTTGTTTTAACATTTATTTTATGGTTGGAAACAAATTGGAGGCGTTCATATCCTTAAATAATACTAAGTGTAAGTACATAATATTAAGATTAATAATAAATAAAAGTGGTATAATTTGTTTGAAAAAGTAGACAGTAGTACCTATTATGTTAAGTCTGTAATTATTATAATCCGTGAAATAATATTGAGTTATTTTTGCGATTCATATAGATAATTTGAGAACACTGAAAATACGTCAACATTAAATTTAACAAAAGGACGAAAAATAAATGTAATTTAAAGAAAAAAATATTTTTTTACTCTTTCTTTATTTTAATAAATTTAAAGATTTTTTTTTATTATTGTGTATATCTGATGAGTATAAAATAATGCTTTTGCATTCTCTAACATTTCAGAAAGGCAGCAAATGATCCTTTTCCCTACAATTATATCACTGACATGAATGTATGGTTCATATTTCCGCTTAATATCCTGATATCTTGCATCTGCAATCGTCAGGTGACTGCGAAACCACTACTTTTGGCATGTCAAAATATAAAATTAGTGACGATTTTCTGTATGCAAGTATATATTTTTTCGCGAATCTCTTCCCCCACAATAACAATAGTTAAATGTAGTATCGTCTAATTACTTATTTATTTAATAATTTTTGTTGTACGATATCTACAGTAAATTATTGGTTACAGTTTTTGACGTAAAACAAAAATCTTCTTTATTCTCTTTTCTATACGACTAATCGCAGAATTATAGTACAAAACTGTTGTTTTCGAGTGTGGTACTTTATTACAGTGAATGGAAACTAATTTTTGTACTATGTGTTTAGTGCATTATAGTAATAATTTGAGTTGCAGTGGTATTGCAATCATAATATACAAATGTTGAAATGTAAATAAGTAACTTGAATTCAATACTTTCATATTTCAGTGTACTGTGTTATTGAAAACAATAATACGTACCTATTCGTAAAATGTATTTTATGCAATACATCAGCCACATCTCAAAACGAGTAGGTAGTCTAGCATTGTCATGAAAAATTGTAGAACGTTACATAGCCACAAGTCAAATTTTTAGTGTTTTTAGATAAAATTATGCATTATAATAGTATTTTAAAATTTAAAAGCATGCTTTATTTTTAACTTCAAATGCGTAGGTAGAGATGTAAAAAACTCTTTCTAATGATTCGTTTCTAAATTTGAATCGATTTTTTCTCAAAACTAAAAATTTTTGAGTCGTGGTGGTATCGTTTTTTTAGATGAATGAAATATTTGTGTGTGTGCGCGCTCGCGTGTACGAAGATTAGGTTGTGTATATTATATAATAGTATATAAAATGTCAAGAGTCCTGAGTGGCGGTCGAGTCCGTGTGTCTCGGGTGTACCTACTCGAGTGTAGGTATATAATATTCACCACCTATACATTTATATATTATGTTGCATGGCCGCCGGCTGTAATGCTCGTATGGTAAATGCCTTGTTTTTGCTGAAGCGGTTAAGGCGGTTTAAGTAGAAATAATAAAATCAATAAAACGAGGCCTTCAGGATGCGAAGTAAAGGTCCGGGCAAAATATGTGTTTACCTCCGGTTATGTATATACATAAAACACATACGCGTAATTATACTCAAGCGTATGCTTTCACACACACGCACAAAATTATATTTGCACGCGTATGTCTTGTATAAGTTGGGAACAAATCGCGCGCCGTTCACGTCTCGACGGGGCGTGTATACTACTACGTACTACGTAACACGCGCATAATATAACGTGTAGGTAATAATACTCATGTATCGTCGGCCGCGGTACATCAGGGCCAGATTTACGTCTAGGCCGGCACGTTTTGGGGGCAGCAAATTTTGTAAGAAATGGAAAAAAAATTATAAACACATTTTATGCTTTTATGTAACTGCGTAAATTAATATTATACAATATTTAAAAAAACATAGAAGTGAATTCATATATTTGAGGAATAAATACAATTTTTTTCACGGGGCAGGAGCGGCATATTTTAAAAGGCCTAGGGCGGTATTGCGATACACCCGTATACTGCGTTGTTTTCGTGGTAAATACCGTGTTTGCGTATGCAGTAGATAATGGTATTAATGTGTGTTTGATGGCGATTATGTACCTACACGATCCCTCGCGCGCATATTCAGCTATTACATAAACACTTTTGTCGTTCAGTCATGTGCACTGCACGCCGACGTAGGTACTACGTATTATACGGGCAGAGCCGAGTATTAATGTAATAAGTGACCCCGAGCTATCCCACTTTTGAGGGCCCTAATATTACACAAAGTGCTTATAGGTACGTATTTTGTTTATTGATATTCTGGTGAGCCCTATTTTTGAACCCTCTAAGCTCCATTTCTCAATAATTCGGTTCATCGCGAACAATACCTAATAATATGAATTCCGATAGCTTTCATATTATATATAATACATAGGTTTAGGTATATATTTTACGTGTAGCCATATAGGTTGGGTATCTGACCACGTATAAACAATGTGTTCAACGGTTAAAAGGTAACACGAAATAATTAAAACGCACGATTTTGAATTTGATTTGGTTTTTTTTATTTTTTACTTCATAAAGGACTTTATTACATCTATTAAATTTAATTAAAGTTTTTCCACGCATGCACAATGAACAGATTTTTTTTTGAATTTTTACTCCCTTCTTTTTGAGTTTGAATTTAAATTACTTTAGTTTTTTTTTAAACAGCTTTAACTTATAAAGTTTTTCTATTTTAAAAATTGACTTTTTTTCTAAAAAATATTAACTTAAATTTTAAATCTGTAAATTAATTGTTATTAATAAGTTATTAGTAATAACCTAAATAATAAATCTATACAAATTTAGATATAATTCCATCCTTTATCGAGTAATTGGTTTCTTATAAGTCCACACCAGGCGTTTGTTCTTTATACGTTTCGAAAACTTGTATCATTTAGAATAAATTATCAGACCAATATCGATTATTTTATTCATTAATAACATAATTATTGGTAAATTTTGATTCGTCAGTCCAGCAAATGTATTTCAAAAATTTCGGTTTCTCAAGAAATTTAACCATGCGATAAACGTATGTCTTCTCTCTGAATCAACATTTTGGTCAATATAGATGTAACTTATTTTTTTTTTATATTGAAAGTATACTTCAATTTGAGTTCATAATTTGAGGAAAATAATGTAAATCTACTTTACTTACGATACCACATCTGAGTAAAAAAATAAAAACATACGAAATCACATTGAACATTGTAGAGTTGTAGATTAACCAGGGGTGGGTAATTAATTTTTATGACAATTCAGATGATTTGAAAAAAAAATTTAAGGTTCAGAAAAAACTTAAATATTAGTTGATAATTATTATGCTATCTTGACTATTATTTTTAAAAGCGATAAACAATGAATGCTATCGTTATCACCAAATACATCATATGTGCGGAAGACCGACATTAAAAAAAAACTTTTGGCCGTCCAGTTATTTTCGCTGCATTTAACCACAAGTAGTCTATTTCTGAAACCTGAGATGGATTGATGAAAATATGATACATACAACATGTATAAATAAAAACCTTAGCTCACTCTTAACATGTCAAATTCCAAGATAAAAAAACTATATATATAGTCTAAGTTATTCAAATAATTCAAATAATTCAAATTCAAGCTCAAAAGGAAGGTTACAATTTGAAAATAATTTTTTGTTGTCCATGTATGTGTGAAAAACTTAAAAATTTAAATTTTTTAAAAATAGGTGTAATGTTAAGTCTTTTATGCAATAAAACAACCGGAATTTAATTCAAGGTTATGTATTTGAAATATTTGTTGTTATCTTTATTTCTAAATATAGTGTATATAAGTATGCTTGATGCATGGTTTATGTTCTTTTTTCTTCAACAATGCAGTAATTCAAAAACTGATTTTTAAAATGTTGAAGTATATCTAAACTTTAAAGACCATATTTTCAAATTATTGGGATGTTTTGTTCTACTTTTAAGATTAAAGGAATGTCTCGTATTTCTGTAACGATATAAACTTTTGTTTGTTTTTTTTTTTTTTTTATGATACCCTCCATTCCTTCAAATTATGAACGAGTATTTTTTGAGTTATTTAACTTCGTATACTAAGGATTATAGCAGTCCGTGATCATAGTGGATTTAGAAAATATAAGAGCTATGTTAATTTGAAAATCTTAGTTATCACTAATCAATATCAAAATTTATAATTTGTAAAAATGGTCTAAATATAATAAAACCAATTCCAATATATATCATAATATGTAATTCATATTTTTTGTAATAATAATACGATTGCAATTACATGTTGCATTCAAACTTCAGGCATATCAAAAATGCAGGATATTATAACTGTTCGGTAGAAAATCCAAGAATGGGGCTCACGGGTAGGACGAGGGAGCCTTTTTCATTAAAAAATTAATCGTCTATCTCCCCTCCTTCTCATTTAGTCGAGCTTCAGATAAGTTTTGCGATCGCAGTGCTGTACGTATGCACAACATCATCGTCGTTGTTATTATTCGCATATATACGTCACGGACCCGGCTGCAAAGCGCATGGACCAGTCTATATATATAATATATATATAATACGGCCGTGCCGGATTGCTGCGTTCCCATGACGACGGGACGATCGGCGGCGGCGACGAGTACGATGACGACGACGTGATCATTACATATTAGTCAACATGCCAACAGGCAAGTGACCGGACACATACACACACGTTCGTGCGAGTCAGACGACCCGAATATCCTTATACGCTCGTTCGTACGACTCAGTATCATCAACTCACCCGTGCAGCAGCTTGTCACCACGGATATTGGTATTCGTCTTGGGACTCGTCGTCCGGTTTCCGGAAAATTCGTTTTGAAACAATTTCAGCGTTATCCTGGTCCAGCGATTCGGAAACGGAACGCAGTCGCCCGGCCGATTTGTCTCGACCGCTTCAAACGCCTCCGGTGCGTTATCGTACTGCGTTATCATAATATCTAGGTCTCCGGCCTCGAAAACGATGTCCTCTTCGACAGTGTCTTCAGATTAGCAACCGGCCGTCTACAATTTTCAGGTGAGAGTAGTTATAATATGATAATATGTTACGTAATAAATGATTACATACGCTAAAACTATACCGCTTTTATACATAATAATAATACATACTGTTATAAAATTGAGCTGCAATCTATATGGTAATATGTCCAACGTTTCGCGTATTGTCGTAGAAAATATTTTATTATTGTCAAGTGTTATTTCAGCAGGTTATATAATTATGTTTTGATCCGTTTACGTATGAGATGTTGTGTAGAGACACGCGCGTTCATTAGAAAACTGTTGACGAATATTATTTATATAAATAAATAAAAATGTGTATAGATTCACATACGGAATTACGTGATATCCTATTGTATGACTATAATAGTATTATAATATCATATCTATGATGTGATTTTTTCTAATTTCGCTTCTAATTTATTCACTTCTCTATTGAAAAACTGAAACTTTGAATTTTTCAAAACATCTATTAAATAAAATTAAAAAGAAAAATTTATGGATAGTAAATAACGATACGTACAAGTGTTGACAGATAATAATTATTATAACTTAATTCAAGTAGTATGCGTATAATACTTCTGAAAAGAGTAATTTATAGCCTGAAGGGTAAACATTTATTATGACTTTATATGAGTTATGATGTATTTAATTCACGTATGTAGTGAAATTGCCTACACAATGCGCCGATTTAAGATTTTCTGGTAGTATTTACCAGATTTGCATTAAAACATACTTGTGTTATAAATTTAATATTTATATTTAAATAATTTATCTTTTATACTCTATTAGCTATAATAGAAGTGGTTTTTTTTTTTATCACCGTATCATTAAATAATGAAGTAAATAATAATTATATTTAATTAATAAAACAAATTAAAAACATTCCTTAATCAAAAGTAAATTATATAATATGAAATACTTGAAATATTTTTGAGATCATTTTTAATTAAAAGTTTTGTATAAAATAAATACAATTTCAAATACGTACCATATTTTCTTATATCTGAATTTCTTTAAAATAATGAACTTATTTGCAATAATGTAAGTTGTGTTCATATTTTAGATTCTGACCGAACGATGAGTTTATTGATTTTACAATGATGTATCTATATATTTTTTTCTGTTTGTTATCACCTTTCGAGGTAGTAAAAATGCTTAGTCTTACAATTTTGAAGATGGTTTCTGGTAGAAAATTAGATCTAGTTGGTACTTTGGGGATGTCAAAAGTAAAAATTTTCCAGTACTATCTTTAAAAATCGGAAAACCCCAAAATTAAGGATAAACGAGAATTTTTACACTAAACCAGTTTCAAACTAAATTTTTTTCTTTATTTTGTTATAAAATTATTTTTAATTTTTTCTATTAATGAAAATAAAAATGTATTCACTTGAACTACATTTTTGGAAATTTAATAAAAGTCCTGTACAAGTTGTTTGTTTCTATGTCTGTATAGGTCAATTTTTTTTATATGTATTCGAAATTCAAATTTTTAAAAAATTCATTAAAAAAATTTAAAAACTATAATCTTTAATTAAACATTTATAAAATTTTTAATTTTATAGCTAACATATAAAAATGTAATACAATGTTTTTTAAAAGTAGTAAATACTGAAAATAAAGATCCAAAAAATATATATTAACACAATTATCTATAAGTATAAATGTAAAAATGAAAATCGTTGTCGCGCATGTTTTTTATAACTATTCATCCGATTATCTTAATTTTTTTTAAAGAAATCTACTTCTGATTTTATATGCTAATAAAAAACCAAGTTATTTTTTTTTTTAAATATGTTTAAACAATATCTTCCGACTTAATTCACATGTGTATAACAGTATTAAAATATGAATATGGTTACAACATATTTACTTAGAATTTCATAAGTTAAAAATTTAATTAACTTAATTCAATTTCCTTTAAGCATATAATTTAAATTTGATTACGATTTTATAAAGTTAATGAGTAAATACCCGTGACCCGGCATTCAAAGTCATTACATTTCCTGTAAATTACTAATAGAGTTGTTTCGGAAATTAAAAATTGATTAACTCAATAATTAATTGAATTATGTATCTGAAGAAATTTGGAGTATATATAATTATTTTTTTTATTTCTATAATTAAACATATATATTAAAAACCATCATAACATTATATATTAATATATCTTTAAAAACGTGATGTTAAATTTGTATAAATTATTAACTATAAAAATAAAATTCTTAGATTTTAAAACATCAAAATAGTACACCATATTATGTTTTTAAAATGGAATTGTACATAGAGAACTAGAGCATACAATTTAAAAGAGCAAATTTTTTTTTTAATGTTATACTATATTTTTCCCATCAACTTCATAGAATGCACTGTTAAGATTTAGGTTATAATATATAGGTCGTATGCTATAAAACCTTATGTTTATAATTACTATTGATACTAGTATATAATTTAAAAATGAAATATTAGGGTAGATATGTGCGTCTAATGACTTAAATATCAATTATACTATTCATATTTAATAAAATAATTTATATGAATACAAGAAAAAAATTGTTATGTTAATAAATATATTGTAAATTTAAACGTCAAGTCAAGAATAGTTAGAAAAAATTGTATAAATATATCCCTTACACTTGACATACATAAACATAATACTCGTAAATATAGATATTAATAAATAATGTAAACTAGGTGAGCATCATACATGGCTGACACATTTACTTTTTTTTTAATTTTCACGCTATGATAAAATATTTTGATCGTGCGTTCAAAAAAGTTGTTTTATTTAATGGTTAACTAAAATAGAACGGATTAATTATGGATCCCTAATTCATGTTTAAAGGACCAATATATCACAATTAATTTATTAAATGCTTAGTGGTTATTTATACGACCCTGAATAAATATTTTAAAATAAATATACTTGAGTATAATTTTATTTTATTTTATTATTTTCAATAGAATTCACAGTACTTCAATAGATTATCACTATTTTTTAAGTAACTCATAAGTAATCTACATAATTTGGATACTAAAATACATTATACTGTATAGTATTAAGTCATTTTTCAATCTAAATGTTTATATTGTGTTTAAAGATGAATGAAACATTTCTTACTCATTAGTCGATAATTTATTATTGAAGGTAAATGATAAGACCATTTTTTTTGTGTTATATAAATTAAGTTTATTGTAAGATATTAATATCATAAATTCTATTATTATTAGATAAGTTAATTATTCATTGGCTACTATAATCATTATTCTATTTTACAATACATGTGTTTGATGCAGATGATGCATTTAAAATAAATTAAATTTGCATGAAAAGTTGTTACAATTATAATTATTTCTTTAATTTTTGCACGAGCGTAATATATACTTACATACTTATTTATTATAAATATATATTATATGAAACTGTATTGAGTCCATTTGAATTTCCTTTGCACTTGACCATTAGACCATAAGTAATAGTACCGAAAACATATTACATGGACCCATTTTCGTTATTAACAACACAATGAAAACGAGCAATTTAAATACTTTGTAAATGACTGGTTCTCGGCTGACAACTTTGTGGCTACCATTACAATATATTATACTGTCAAACTGCCGGTTGCACGTTTTTGAAACAATTTTCTTCATATCAAAGTCATCTTTTCAGAAGAATATGCACTTAGGCGTTAAGTGCTAAATGTTGATAAATGCTCGCGTATATATCTACTAATTTACCTCAATGATTTCGTTGACCTTCACCTAACAAAAAGTTTCCGTCAAAAGTTGTTATAATATCATCATTCATCACCGCTGCTTTTATATTAATATTTTTTGGTACTGCACAACGGTGAATTTCAGTTTTGAACATTAATTTTTATTTGTAATTTTAATTAAGATTTCAAAAAATAAAATATGGATTATAATTTATATTATGCTAAAATACCAGGAAATTAGCTACCATTGGTTTGAGAAAAACATAATCATACACTAAATAACATTAAAATCTTTAAAATTATTTTTTGAAATAGTTGAGATTGTTTGAAATATTTAATATATTATATTAGGTAGTATTATTTCCCTAGAGAATACTGCTAATGTATAGGTACATCGATCAAAAGTAATATAGACATCAGTTAAACAATGGTCTTAGTCTAAACTATGTATAGGGTTAAACTTTGATTTCCTTGAAATTATCGTACTTTAATATTATTCTTATACGTCCGCATAAAAATAGTTAAAAATTTATCTAATTAATCAAAAAAATTTATTTGAGCATCGAAAACACCGAAATAAACGATAAGTGAAATGGTTATTATGTAATTTTAATAATGTATTTTTAAATATGTGTTTCAGACTTAGAAATTCAAGAAATTTAATTTATTTTAAAATATTATTTTTACACAAATACGTAATTAACACTATCTTAATATATTGTATTTTATGTGATTCAATTACAAAAATCATGAAGTTTAAAATAAAACTAATATAAGAGTCCATGTATACTAAATAATTAATATAATATATTATGTAAATTGTATGATTTTACATTTATGTTAAAATACCAAGTTATTATATTTTAATTTTTACGTAAATAAATGTGGTATAATATAGATATGATAATAATATTAATAGATGTACAATAATGATTGTAATAATGTATTAATATTTAATAACATAATAATAATGTATAAAAACAATATAATTTTGATTATCGAATTTTTTTAAATTTATTCAACAAAAATTAAGGTTTATTAAATATTTCTGAAAGCTTTTATTCTGCAAAGAAGATATTTGGGTTACTGAAGAAGCATAATTATTTTGTTATTCACACAATACACATATAACTTTAAAAAGAAAACTTAACAAAAAAATATTCAAATATACTTATAAATATGCATTATGCATGTTATTATTATATATTCTATTTGAATAATTCAATGATCACAATATAGACCTATAAAATATTACAATTGATTTTGAAATACATAATTACTAATATATTTGAATTATAGTTTTAAATATTCTAATTATTTGGTTTATGTTATAAACAGTAAATATTTAAGTTGATTCTCATATAAAACAAAATACAATTAAAAATTGAAGTTTATATGTAAATTAATTTTATTGCATAACTATTAAAAAAAAAAAATTTCAATTTTATTATCTTATAAGATTTTCAACAATTTTTATCGATATTTAGGTACAATCAATTTCAAGCCCTGGTCCCTAACTTACATTTTTTTTTATAGCTTTTAAAAATTAAAATATCAAACATAATTTAATTAATTTGTTACTTAATGTTTTGATCTAACTCTGTTCACTTAGATACTTAAAAATTGTACTTTTGCGGTGCTTCAGCATAAACTATAAACCGTATAAACATTAAATTTGTCGTGGTAAACCAGCAAACGTAGGATTTTCTCACTGTGAGCCCAGAGTAGTAAAGCCGGATTATATAGGTTCAATGCTGTCCTAGAATAAATCTATTGTCAATCCAGCAGAAATGCAATTTCGATAAAGCATCTTATGAACTGACATAATTTAATTCGTTGTGGATACTAGTCGTTACTGAATAATCGTATTAAAAAAAAAAACCAAAAATACATTATCAATATTTTCAAATCTTTCAACTATCAATAATTATTATTTATGTATGTTTTATTTAAGTTTTTTAAGTAATTTAAATTATTTGAGTACATAATATAATGTTTTAAGTTAAAAGACATATAAAAAATTGGTTTGAAAAAATTGAATTTATAAGGTGTTTGGTTAATACATAATAACAATGTCTATTAATATTTTTGATAAAGAGTTTAAAAAAATAATATATATATATAATTTCATAATCATAGGTACGGTTTTGTTTTAACTTCGAATAATTGATTATAATTAGTTTAAAACCTACTTACCCACTTTTATAAAAACAAATTTAATAATTTATAAAGAGAGAGAGAGAGAGAGAGAGAGTGAGAGAGAGAGAAAGTGAGAGAAGGAGAATAGAGAGAATTAGGTTAATTTTAAATTATGTTGTAAGAAGTTAGACGCGTGGCTACATATCTTGTGATCGTAAAATTTACTTTGAGTCGTCTAAACTATCTTACACTTTGTGGAACTGTCATGAGGGTTGAGTATTATAAAAAAGTCATAAGCACAATAATTCAAATAAGGTATTTATTATTATAGTGGGGCACTGCAGATTACATAGAATAAGAACCACGTCGAAAACATTTCAAAGACCATTTATACGTATTTATGAAATTAATATTTACAAATTATAATATACATTTGTATAACAAAATTTTATAATTAATTTTATGAAATATTTTACTATTTACGTACATTAATAAATTATATATAATAGATACCTTAAATTCTATCATTGGCAACACGAATAATTAAGATATACAGGATACGGAACGAACGTGTGATGAAACTTGTCTAAATTATAAAAAAATAAATGCAGATAAAAAATTTAATTTAATTTAATGTTATATAATCACTGTACTGAGACAATAAGTGAAAAACTGAAAAGACGAACAACGAGAACAAAAATACCGCGAATATCAAAAATATTAACAAAAGAAATACACAAACTAATAATGTTACTTATATATAATTTATATATATAAACAAGAACACAGCATACTATCAATTATCATATCAACTAGGCTAGTCACAACAACGTGCATCGATATTTATTTTAAGAGTAAAAATAATTCAGAATAACTCATTAACTTGTAGTCATTTTAATCCTCAAAACATGTTAAATTAAATAACCTGGATTCTCAAAATAACAATTTTTACGAGTTATTTCAATACCTTCAAATAGTTGAAATATTATATTTAGATCAAAGCTCTATTGTAGTTGATTTAACCTACAAATGCAGTTTACTCCAATTATAATGCTTGACAATATGGTATATAGTTAAAACAACTGTCCCATTTCTATTCGTGTATAATATATATTTTACTTTTAATATTGAATCACGGCGTTCTATTAAACGAGACTAATATATATTTTCTATCAACATTATGTCTTGTATACTGTATATACCTTGTAGGTATATTATATATATTTTTCTCTAAAATATTATTTTTATAATGGAATAATCACTTTAACTTATTAAATTGTTCATTATCTAAGAATTTAAAAGTTATAGTATTCTGGAAATTAAAAAAAAATAAATATTAACAATTTTATTTAGTTTTTGCTCTCGAACTTAATTTAAAAATAAAACACCTAGATTTAATTTAATTAAACATTCGCAAAATATTACACCATTTGTAATTTTTTCCTTTTATTCACTGATTTTAAGCCGCTGTTTGAAGGGAAACTGAATGAAAATTACTTCTTCAAAATATGTTTGTTACCTATAACTCACAGGATTATAGGAATTAATAATTATTATATTGCGTATACGAGTATGCATATTAATGGATAACATTAGGGTGAGGAGATGGAAAATAGTAGGATATGTACACACTTAAACATCCAGAAGAACTTTAATTTATAGTACAATAATAGAGGTACGATTAAAGGAAAAGATCATTTGAACGACCCTAAAACACGTTTTTTGGGCAAATTAAGAAAGATGCGTGATCTGGAAGCTATATAGACTATAGAGCATTCAAAAAATGGTGTGAGTGACCCTGAAGAACGGGGAAGGGGAGTTGTAAGCCAACATATGGATTGAAAAAAAAAAACTAAATTATTATAGTTTTATTTTTAAATGTTGAAGCCAATTTATAAGTACTTACTATTTTTTTACAATTTATTTAGTGACAAAGTCACTAAGACTAAGTCACATAAACACTAGATATAGTTGATAGCCAATTGATTAATTTATGATAATTTAAAATTATATTTAAATTATTTTCTTAAAGTTTCATTTAAATTACATAATTGTTAAAATTTTACTTTAAAAATTATAATTATGCTATGTTAAATAAATAAGAAGTGCAAATTATTTAAGTTAATTAGGCTTTTGAATATTTACCATACCATCTTCAGAAGTATTCAATACAATTACTTTATTTTAATTTTCTTATCCTACCTACTACTCTTTATTATTTATTAAATTCATAAATATTTTTTGAAGTATGTATACATTAAAAATTGTTATAAAATATCTAATATTTAACGTATTTTGTCATATTATTCACCTTAATACGAGTAATTTCATTGCAATTTACAATCAAGTAAACTATTAATAAATTTTAAAAGTTTGTAATATATGCTTATAGCTTGGTTTATTCTATATTTTATAATTTTAAAAAAAGGGTAAAAAAAATTGAACCACTCCTGCTGTATAATATTTTTCGAGTGGGTAACTATAGAGGATATGTTAAATTCGAATTCAATGATATATCCTTGATTTCATATACAAGATATGATCCGCAAGTTATCCATTTCTGTAATACAAATATATAAGTTTAAAAATCCCACGAATGTTTTTTAATTATAACTAAATAATTAACATCGTTGTTTAAATGTTTGAATGAGTAGTCTTGTACGAATTTTAACTTAAAGCGTTTATAAAAAGTAATTATTAATATATTTTTTTAGATTTTATGATTGTATACGAACTAATTTTAAAGAATCTTAAATTAAATTTTAAAAACTTAGATAAAAATGAAAGGTTTTTATGAATTTCTAGCTACAAAATAGTTTGCAATATTTTGTGACTTTGACGAATTTCAACATTCTAACTTCAAAAACATATGAAAAAAATTGTGCGTATGGATTTTTTACATTTTTATACAGATATAAGAACAACATTTGAGGGATCTTATTATTAATTTCTAGAGATTTAATTCAGTGAATAATTTTTATCTTCCAATTATAGAAAAAAATTATAACTCAAAAATAGTTTAAATATTTTGAAAATTTTGTCATAAAATTATATAATACAAATATTTAATGAAAATTTCAAGTATCTGTTTGTTTTTGAATAACACACACACACACACACACACACAAAAACGATTTTATTGAAAATCGAATTTGCGTAAAATTCTCGTTTTACCTTAATTTTTTTGTGGTTTTCTTATATTTATCTATCTAAAGTACAATATAGATTAAATTTTCAACCTAAAAACACTTTCAAAGTTGATAATCGAAGCATTTTATCAACTGCTTATCTCGAGTATATTAATTTAAGTATATTTTATAGGTAGCATTATCTGACATTATATAAAAACTAAGAAGTTATTTATAACAAAACTTAAATTATTGTATACCTAAAATTGCAAAATCTCAATTAATATTAGTTATCTAAATATTATTTGGTAGTATATATATAAATTCATAATTTTACCATTCAAAAAATGTGTAACAGATTCGTTATAATAAAAATTAAATAAAAACTTAAAAATCTAAAATAATATAATATTAGTTTATAATTACCTTATTATGCTCAGTCACACAGATTACTTTCTATAGAAGTGACCAAGACGCTACCAGTTGAAATTTAACTGTTTTTTCTAGATTTTTTTCGTAATCGAAGTTTGGTTTCCACATCTTTAACTGATTATCTTTAATCGTGTCGTTATATATGTTAACTATAAATATTCTACTACCTATCTCATAGAGTCATAAGTCCAGAAGCTAGTTTATGTCCTGTCGACATTAGAAAATATCTTCTAAATCAACGATCTATGTATTTGTACTTATTTGTACTATATTTTACAATCATTGAACCATTGTTCAATGTCTACAACCGCCACAACTCACTGTTAAAACCGTGGTAGCATGATTAACAGTGTTAACATAACACTACTTAGATACGGTTATAGAAATATTTATAGACTACAACAGTGTTCTTAGATAATTTTAATATTTGGTTGCTTATCATTATAAAAAGTGTTTATAGATTTATAGTGTAATATAGGTAATGAATAATTGCTACAAAACCCTTAATCATTGAAAAATAAAATATATCATTTAATATTACGAAAAACAAAAAAATAAAATTTATATAATAAAAGTACAATAGATTAATTTGTCTTAGAACATACTCGTAATATAAAATATAATTATTCATTTTAAAGAAAGTTCAAAATGCTTTTTAGTAAGTATAATATGCAATTTTCTGAGAGAGCTATTGCACTTCAAAAATAAATTGATGATGTTATCAGTAATAAAATTGTTGAAAATTAACTAGTGCCACTGTAGGAAATGCATGTTTAATCTTAACACCTGGTGAAAATAAGTAAAGTCATATTCAAAAATCAATTGAAAAATTGTTAATATTTTTTGTTTATATCATGGTGAATTTTACAAAGTTGAAATTCATAATTTATCAACCGTACTTCAAGTTTGATAACAAAATTACTATTTAAAATAATTGAGTGTAGTTTAAATGGTTTAATGATGGTTTACCAACAGGTATTGTAGATCAGTTTGATAATCGTTTGTTGAAACTTACAGATATTGAGAGACATTTAAAAGTTCTTTCTTTTACCATGGATGCAAAGTTGGCAGAAGAAACCCATTATGAAGTTGTATTATTTAAGAATGATGAAAATATTTATGTCAAAATGGCTGATGAATTTTATATATATGTTGATAATACTCTGCTAAAAAATATTTGAAGCATCAATTGTAAATACAAGGAATATGATAGTTAGGATGATGATGAGCTCAATAAAGAATAATTAAAAAATCAGACGGATTTATTAGACAATCTATACAAAATTTAAAATCAAATAAATAAAACCAAAATAAAAAAAAAAAAAATAAAAAAAAAATAGTCTGATTCAAAAACTTAAGACATTATAATAAAATATATAAAGTATACAAATTGAGAAAAAATATTGTCTTAATTGCAATGGGACTCCAATAATCTCACCATGTTTTTGGCATCAAGAAGACACATAGGTCTAATATAAACATTAAAAGATTCGTTATTTGGAATGAACCTTGTTGAGCCATCTTATTTCCTTGTTTTCTCGTTTTTATAATATAATTTAATGTGAAAACTGTAAACACGGTATACGATATATATATAAACACATAGATATATAGAATGCGTAAATGGCTATTGTTTGGGTCCGATTATAAAACAGATTATGGTATCAGATTAAATAAGTAGGCACGTGTTAACAAATTAACAGAACGTGATGAGTTGGGCTGTGAATTGAATTAACTATAAAACTTGTAAAATATACTTAAATTTTGAAAAATGTGGTATAAATTTTTAGAAATACAGGAAAAACCTTATAAATGCAGGTAATTTTTGGTTTTTGCAACTACGCCCATTTGCGTCAAAACAAAAAAATTGTTTTTTCTGACAGCTCATTTGCGTCAAATTTACTCGGTATAATTATAATAAAATAATATTTTTTTTTCTCAAATAATAATCAATACAGTTTTATTAAAATTTTAGTCAATTGTATAATTTTATTTTTAAATAATAATCAATAATACAAATTATTTTAAACAGTAATAAATAGTTAGTTATAGTACATATAGTAAATATGTAACTTTATTTTCAACGTTTTTAAAAGATGTATTTGCTTAAATATATTCATAGTCATTTTCTACAATTATTTTTTATCCTCTTTTGCTTGTCATGAACTTCATTCTCATAATTTATAATTCAAATATTGTTTAGTATAACGTAATTATATTTATCTTAACAAAAATATTATGTAGACATGTAGATGTAGTGTAGGTAACGAAACGAATGTCTGATAAAATCACACTGCAATCGTTCTTTTGACGAATAATGATAACGGAGCATCTACATCGTATAACATAATAAAACTGATGTAATACTTGTTTTCTATCTTTCTACGCAGTAATATACAAAGCTTTAAAATCTATAGAATTATAAAAATAACTTTATTATATTACAGACACGACTTTTTTTAAAATATACGAATTAACCTATTTGTTATTGTAAAATTGTTATGCAGGTGAATTTGGCACAACGGGCTGTCGGAAAAAAACATACTTCTTTATTTTGACGCAAATGGGCTGTATCCAAAACGAATTAATTTTTTTTGGCGCAAATGGGTAACCCCCATTTATACGCTATTAAGTAGGTTTTCCCGTTAAAATGGAATGGAACATTCTGACAATTTATTTCACTCTCGTCTGTTAAATGTGTAGGTAAGTGTAAACAGTATTAGAGAGTGTCAAAGATATTATTGCATTTATTTCATACTATTGTCTTATTTGTATTTATTAGCATATTTTATTTTTATAAAAAATGCAAATCTGGGATCAGCCAATAAACGAAAAAAATGCCGTAACATTCTTTTAAGAAAAGAGTGTTTTACCGAAAAAACGAGTGTTTGGGCCTGGTAACTAAGTAAAATTGTATTTCAAAAAACAAATTTTATGGAAATATAATGTTAAATTCTGTTAAAAAAATATTATTATTTTTGTTAAGAATTTGTTTCTTGGAAGTCGTATTTTCTTTGTGTGTATGTACACAGATTGGCATTTCGCTTTTTATATTGCTTAGCAGAGGAACTGACTTCTGTGAAATGGTATAAACAACAACTGAATATTTTCGGTAATACATATTACACTGGACTGGTAATATTATATGCTTGAATTATTTATGTTAAGTTTAAGAAAGGTAGTGAAGTACCGTTCTATTGTACATAACGTTTTTAAAAGAGCTATTATTAAAGTCATTTAATTTACTTTTAATATTATATTCTATATAATTTTTCCCGAAAATATTGCATTTATTATATTATTAATATTCAATTATTATAATAAAATTAAAGATCGGATTTTGCATAAAATGTATGTTGCTATTTTCAACATTATATACATGCAGTCAATGAGTGTCCACTAATCGTTAATTAATTGATTAAGTATCAAAATTGTATACTACGTATTTTTGTATATTATTCTGACGTTAGAGAATATTCTGCATATTTTTGCATATTTTAACAAAAAACCGTACATATATACACTTAACGATCCAAAAAGACGTTGAGCAAAAAAAAACACAGATTATAGGTAAGTTTATATAATATCAAATATTTTACGTCTTAAAGAATAATCTTTAATGACTTATTGTTTTTTCAATTAACATACTACATTAAACCATACTTTTTTCTATTTATATCACCAATGTATCTACTATTTATTTTTAGTAAAATATTTTTTTAAATGTATTACCAAATGATATTATCACTGAAAAATTAAAATCAAATATAAAATTTAATAAAAATAAAAATTTGATTTTGAATGTTATGCATTTTTTACTTGTATATTTTGACTTTTTTGATGCATATTTGCATGTATATTTTACAATTTAAAATGCATATAAATCTGGTCTTTAATTATAATATTATATATTTATATCAAATTATATAAATTATGTTTACTTTTAAGTTAATTATTATTACCATACAGTAATCATCATGAAACATCGTGAATCTACATAATTTGAAAATTTAATTGAGTATAGTAAGTTCATAAATAATAAAAAAGATTTTCTCTAATAATATTTTTATACACGACAAAATAATTTATTAAAATATCGTTATTTGTCGTTTAAATAAGTAATTTCGACCAAATTGAAATTGAAATGTCTTAATATATTTTTTATATTCCAATATAAGCTACTTATGAAATATATTGTATACAATTTTCAAAACTTAGATACAGAAAGATGAATTTTTATGAATTTTTAACTACAGTTTGAAAGTTTTTACGATTTTAACAAATTTTCGAATTTGTATTTATAAATTGTCGAAATTTATCTTAAAAGGTGTACAAAAAAAAATTGTGTATATGTATTTTAAATATTTTTATACAGATAAAATAATATATTTTGTGAAATCTCATATTAAATTTTTAAGTATTTCTATTTAGTAAATAATTTTGAATCAATATTTATAAAAAAAAAAACTACTTAAACAATATTAAAAATTTATCATGCCTATAATAACTTAAAAAGTGTTAAAATAATATGTTGAAAATGTTATCATAAAATTAAAATAATAATATAAATATTTGGTGAAAGTTTCAAGTATTGAATGTTATTATTTTTTTGAAATACAATAAAATATTAAAAATTATTTGAGTAAAAATAATTATTTTACGGGTGAATATCGAATGTTGTAAATTTTCGAACTTTAAAATGCTCATAAAAAATTAATTTGGTTTTTTGGTAGAATTTATTTTTCACATTTAGGTTGATCAAATATTAAAGAACTTTGTATTAAATATTTAAGTATTTCCACAATGTAAATAATTTTTAATCGACGTTTACATAGAAAAAAAAACTCAGGATAGGTCCGGACTTTATAGGTACTAGGTTGGTTGTACAACAAATATACTTTATTTGCCATAAAGTTATATAGGCTATGAACTTTTTTTATAGGTCTACGGAATCTAGGGAAAAAAACGTCAAATGTGTTTTTACTTAAGTGGATTGGAAGCGGTGATTTTCTGTCTTTGTCTAATACATGCGTTATATAAGATTGTAAAAGTGAACTGTTTCTTATGAGTATAGTAAAAAAAAATGTATAACTTAATTATTTAATACAGAATAAATTATTCTCTGTTAAAAATACAAAATTGTTATGATCTGGATATTAACTTTAAGTATTGCCAAATTGGACAACCATTTTATTTTATCATTAAAACGAAAAAAAAAAAAATGATTTTATTTCAAAAGTTAAATAGTACAATATATTATATTTTAATAGTAATTAGTCGTTAGAAGATTCAAGACACTACATCACATTACAATAATTTTTAAGTACATATTGTAAAAATAACAATAATAAAATCATAATTTTTTATTGATCATTAAAAATGATATATACTAAATGTAATTTCATTATTTGGTTTCTAGATACTTTTAAGTATTTTCTAATACTGTGGCGTTCACCCCCCCCCCCCCTTCCAGAAATGTATGGTTTTTTACGAGCGTTGATTATATAACTAAGATGGTTGAAATATTAAATTGTATTTAGTTATCACTCTGTAGAATTTATGCTCATATTGTAGAATAGATATTATATCTACTCGTAATATTATTAAATTACTACATGTAGATCTATTTAGAAAAGTTCAAGTTAACAAACATCGCCTGATATTAATTCCAATAATAGACACTATAATTTTTTGTAGTCGTCAAGAGCTAACCTTGAGAGGTCATGACAATAGTGGGCCTATTTTTAATTTTGAAAAAGATAAATTAAAAAAATATAAAAAAAGACGGTAAATTTCGATTTTTGTTAAGATTCCGAGCATAAAGTGGTGATTTAATACTAAAAACTTATTTGACGAATTCGTCGGGAAAATCGGTTTATATTAGTCCCATAATTCAAAATGAAATAATACAAAATGTGGCTCAGGTTAAGTTAGGTTAGTTTTTGTCTGTTTTAATTTAATTTATGTATTTTATCTGTGTTTTATTCAAGTAATGTTTAGTGTCTATAATTATTAAAATAAATTTAGCTTAAAATATTGATCAAATAATTTTTTTAAACCCCCCCCCCCTCCCTTAAATTAATTTTTACATACGCCATTGTTCCATTAATTAATTAATAAATGTTAGTATCGTGACGATTAATTAAATTATTTGTTAAATCATGATCTGTCAATCAGGACGAGATGTCAATAATGATGTATATTACAAGGAGTGCTTATAAATATTAAATTATAACAATAGAAATAAAAGTGCAATAATTGTAATCACATTAATTGGAAGAATAGGTAGACGTATTAGATTAATCTGTAGGTACGTCGTTGATGCATGACGATGCTGGACGATCAGTTAGACCTCGGTGGGTCGGCCCGACGTTCTCACATCAAATGAATTAATTAAAAAAGTAATACGAATATTACATCTATGAACAGTTAGTAATATAATAATACATTTCAATACAAGTAACAACCACAGCAATAATAATGGTCCCAAATTCCAATAATTTATTTTGCCGATTGACGGCGAGGCCTTTAAATGTACGCGGAACTCGGTGCGACGGTACTGCTTGCACTGACTACGAGAAGTCGGCCTCGAAAGTAATAACAACAATAATACATGCATGTATTTTGTAGGTATTTATTTTAAAATAAATCAATAAAATACTGGCAATAGTTCGATATAGACAGCAATTTTTATTGCACGCACTATTTTGTTCCGATTCGATTACGTACTGGGTTTTACTAACAATTGATCTCGCTGCGACTATATATCTCTCACTCTCTCTCTATGCATACCTACCTATATGTTATACATATGTGATATATAATATATATACGTACAAAATGTGATTTGTCATCCTTTTCGAAACATAGTACTACGCGAACGAATAATATTTGAAATACGCGCGCAAAGTAATTGCATTTCTTCACTTAATCCATTTTTTCTTTTTGTTTGGTGAAACGAATTTCCAGAATTACATATATTTTATATCGTGGGTCTAAAGTATTTTACGATAAATAATAGTAGCTACTAGTCCACTGACTATATACCTATTTATTGAGGTAATAACGAAACTTTTTCTTCAAAACACTTGCTCAGAGATACAGCTTTCATCCATCACTGCAAATTTAAACTACCTACACAAAAACAATATAGGAAAATGCACACTGCGAAACTTTGTTTGATATCATACGAGTAATTGATGTATTTTATTATATTTTATTCGCGTTTAATAATACCTTAAAATCTTGTACAATAATTGAAGCACTATTAATGAATTCAGTAAGTATAAGTTATAATTTAAGTAAAGTGGTAAGTTGATACGTATTATACTCAGATATTTAAAGTTTAACTCAATAAAACATAAGTATTGAAAAGTCTTAATATTTTGGAGTACAAAACAAATCAGTATTTAAGTAGTAAATAAGTAGGTATTACCCACTGTTAGAAGATACAAATTCATTTTATTTAGAATTTTACATTTTTTGATTAGCTCATAACAATCATAAAATTGTGTAATAAAAAGCTACCTAAATAATATTTTAGAACGTTCAAAATAAATGTTAACCCAATAGTTATATATTTTAATATAAATAAGTAAGTATTTTATAATACATGTATATTTAATATTAAAATTGGTATTCGTATCCATATTTACGTGTAATCTTTTTTATTTAACAAGTTTTACTCACAACTAGTGTTTCTCCCAACCTTTTCATCACCAAGTACCACTTGACATTTTTATGATCAATACTTGTATTCCTTAATTCTAAAAGTTAAATAGAGTTTAAATTTTATTACATGCGTCTTTTTTTAATAATTCTTTTGTATAATATGTATAAATGTAAAATATCTTAGTTTTTGAATCTATGAATTAAATTTAAATTTTAAATTTTAAAATATTTTTTGTGAAATTTGTTTCTGTTTATTTTATGCAAAACCAGGCTGAATGGAATTTATTTTTGCTTGTAAATCACTTTAAAAATGGAGCTTATTTCTGTATTAATTTTTTAAATACGATTGTTCAGAAATTTCATTTTTATACTAATAAAGTAGTAGCTTATTAGGTAGTAATAAGTAATAATAACAATACGTTAAGACTCTAAATTTAATGTTATAAATGTAACATTTTTAACGTTTTATACAAATTAAGTTTTGAGATAGGTATATGTTAATAATAGTAAATGTCAACATAATAATATAATAATGATAATGGTATAGGAATAAAATACAAAAATAAAATTATCATGAGAAATTTAAAGCTGAGTTACATAGATAAAATATAAAAAAAAATTTATTTTGTAGCTTTATTATTTTTTTAGTTTAAAAACGTCCAAGTTTGAGGCATATATTGTTGTATGTGTATTAATTCATTATACGCTATACTCAGATTAAATAATATAATAAATAATGATGATTGTAAAAAATATTTGTCAGTATTATTTAGTTCAATCATTGAAGATATCATGAGGGTATTTTATAAATTACCGTAAGTTCGTTATTTAATACAAACCATGGTGCATTTTTGATTATTCTAAAAACTTTGGATTGAAAAACCTTAACGTAACTTATAGATATTATACAAAATAAATATACGTTCTTTTGTCTTTTATAGTATTTTATTACAAGTAGTTTATAGCTAATACCAATTTATTTTGTTATGAAAAGACCAAATTATTTCACTCACGCTGTTCAATAATACGAACAATATGTAATTTTATTTGAATAATAAGTATATAGTGTAGTATGTTGTACATGCGTATCTATGTATATGTATTAAAAATAATATAATTAGTGTCACCTTGTATACCTATTATAATTATGCATTTTCTTGTGATGGAAATGACAATATGTCTCGTTGATAAACGACTTATTTATTCTTCTTCCATGTACTTGGTAAATTTGAATTACAAAACACAAGAGAATATAATTAATTCATTTTACTCGTGATTGCAACATCAATATAGTAAAGGTATGCATTTATTTTGTGTGATTTACTTCATCTAAAATTTGGAATAACGAATATTTTTAATCGATTCGGAACTATTAATCCTGGGAAACTTATTTTAAGTACAATTTTCCCAAGTCAATAAATACTGTTATTAACCTATTAGGATCAAATAATTGTGTAATTATATAAATAAAATATATAAATTTATAATAAATATCAATGATATTTGTTTTAACTAGGTGCACTGGAGTCACCACCGTCATGTGAATAACAACCAATATAAATTAGTCAAAAATAATAAAATTTACTTGTACGAGCTATTTATTTGGCCACCTAGGAATTTATTGAGGTAAAACAGATAAATATTTATCATTTTATTATGAAATAAACGTTATTTATTGATTAATATTCTAAAGAATACGAAGTTATTTACTTACTAATATATAGAAAGAAAGATTTAGTTAGTTTCATCTTAAAGAAAATTATTGTGTAGTGCGTCGAACAACTTTAACCTCCACTGTAGTGCTGTAGTGAGCACCTTTATACTTGTAGGTAAATTATAAAAAGTAATAAATGTGAAAACTTTAATTTGTATCTATAATTTTTTTAATTAGTTTGTCCAATAGTTTCTGATAAAGATTCTAAAATCATTAATCATCTACAGAGTATTATTATGAATTAAAAACTAAACAGATATTTCTATGGAAAAAAGAAAGATGAATAATTCAGTAAAATAAATCTATTATAATTATTAGTTATTACAACATATTTTGAGTAATCGTATTACCTATTGAATTAGTAATACTTACATTTTGATTCCATTAAGCAAATAAAGGTACATATATTTAATTATATATATATATATTTTTGTTTAAAGTTATTAAAATGATTAAATTTTGTACTTTATTTAATAAATCCACGTGCTATTATCATTAAGCAATTTATAAAAATGTAGTTCAGTTTAAAGTTGTATTTCTCAATCTATGTGTTAGCGAGTAACTCTAAATACGTCACGAAGTTTATTAAATGATACAAAATATAAAAATTGCTGACACGATTTATAAAATCTTATATTTATTTAATATAATTTCTATGAAAAATATAAATTAAATAATTTAAAAATAAATTATCTGTTATCGACTTATTTTACATATTTCATATTACCAATTAAAATTAAATAATACCCATTATTCATATTTTTTTATTGTATGTCGCAAAATATTAAATATTTTAACAGCGTGTCGTTATAATATTATACAAGAGCTTAAAAACACTGGTTTAAAACGTCACTTATGTATTATTTATAATTACCCAGTATTAACTAGGTGCTATTGTATCACTTATTGTTAATTTATAATATAATCCGGAGACCTGATAATGACATAATAGCCGTATTACAATTTACAATTGGTATTAAATGTATTGAAATATTATTGAATTTAGTATTCTGGGACATGATTTATTTGAGTACAATAACAAATCTATACTAAGTTATAAATTGTTAAAGCTTTTATGTATTTAATAATAACTGTTTTAATAGATTATAATTTATACGTAGGTATTATTATTGTATTGGTATAAATTAATATGTATGTGGTATTTGTTATAGAATAAATGAGACTTAAACTTTTTTACTTTTTTATTGATCTTTAATATTTAAAACATGTAATCGAGTGTAAAAATACTTTACATAAAATATGACTTTTATAATATACAACACTAAATACACTATAGTCACTAATTCACTATATACACTTTAATACCTACTATGGTATATTTTATATGTACATATTGTACTTTGTAGCTCATTATTTTTCTCATAATCAAATGTTATCAAGTTATATAGGTACATTTATTTAAGTCATCATAAATAGGTACTTGGTTTATTTGTATTTTATACCAAACTAAATGTTTTCAAAAATTATCTCGAACGTTTTAAAATTAAATATATATAAAATATGGTGTTACAGTAGGTTAATATTTTTATTTCAAGACATATAATATAAAGTTATAAAACAAAATTGTCTGTTTTAACAAAAATGACTGTTTATTTTCTATTTAGTTATTTCAGTTATTGAAGTACTAAATAAGGCAGTATAATTACAATACTCAGATTTGTCTAATATGTTTGAACAATTATATGGTTTTCATTTGTTAAGAGAATAATGATAAAAATTGAAAATATTTTAAATAAATATTAGAACTATAATTAATCATAAGTTTTCAAAGCATAAACAGTCATTATTTTTTTTTTTTTTAGTGTATATATTGTATAAGTACTTTGAAAAGACAGAAATCGATAAAAATGCTATAAAATATAATGAAAAAAAAAAAAAAACAAATAAATGACCTAACAAATCAAAACTTAAATTATATTAAAGTATAACAGTTTTGAATTGAAACATTTTATCCGTGTTCTTAACTTCATAAGTAAAGACATCTAGGAAATAGAGGAGGAATAAAAAAAATAATCCATAAGTTGAATATTTTATTACTATTTTTAGGTACCTATGTTAGGCATATACATCAGCATATATTCATGAAATTTATTTAATTTACTACTGAATAAAGTATAATGTATCATGTTTAACAAGAAAACTTTTGGTTCATTTTACTAAGGCAAATTCTGAATTTTTATCCTTAGATATTTTAATGGTTATATTTATATAATATTTAAATATATACTCTTAAATAATAATACTCAGTTATGTGCATCTTTAAATATGGAGGGGAGGGGCTATACTGAATCTGTTAATCAGTGACGTCATTTGAAAATTTGAGTACAGGGGGAAAATTTGCGATGGCTTCACTCATTTTAGCGTATGGGGAGGTCTAGGGGAGGGGTGCATTCATATTACTAAAATTATTTTACACATTTAAAAAAAATATTATTGTATGTTTTATTAATCTAAAATTGTAAGATCATTTTAAAAAAATAATAGAAAAATAGAAAAATATTGAATTACTTTGGACCACGGCGTGTCTTCACGCTCCGATCCATTAAAATTACGTCACTGCTGTTAATGCGTTGTACATCATAAATTCAAAATATATTATAATGACATTTGTCATGCACTCGTAGTATTCATCAGTATTAATATATTATATAATATGATAACTTTTTTCACGTCTTTTATATTTTATTTCGAAGAAATTATAAAAATACATTTTTCTTGGTCGTAGGTACATCGTTATTGTATAAAACTCGTATTTTCATCTTTAATATAAAGAATTTAATAAACGTAACAAATAATAATATATTGTACCATTTGTACCATCGATCGCTTTTCAGTATTTTAATAAAAAAAATAACTTAAAGTACTAAGAAATTATCGATTGCCGCTAAAAAGTTCAGAAAATGCTATATAAACTAATATGAGCATATTGTAATAGATGTTAGTATAAAAGATCAAAAGTTTTTATTTTGTATTATGAATGATGACCAGACAAAAATTTATAAGAAAACGTATTGTACTTACTGATATTAAAATACACTGGTTTATTTTACCTTTGTATTTTTTCAATTTTAGATACGCCAAGTAAAATGCGTAAGAATTATATTATTAAGGGTATTTCATGATAACTGACAACGTTGCATATAAAGCATATTATATAGATATATGAGCGATGAATATGTATTTTGGGTAGGTTTTTCAATAAAAAATGTATATGTTCTCCACAAATCAATTTATTTTTTATTTAAAAATGTACACTTTATTTAATGTAAATATTTTATTTGTTGTGTATACAGTGATGCGGCAATGTAGCTCTTCATATCGGATGTCTGGTTTAGATCGGCGAACAAACGTAGACATACAAATTTTGAGTGCTGCTAGTAAAGCAATTGCAGAAAAATGCTTTTGGAACGCGTGCAAAGCATTATCTTTTGGATTGTTTCTGATGGCTGTCGGAGCCATAATGGCCATTATTGGTATGTACATTTATTTTTATTACACAAACGAAATGTCCATTAAAAATTGAATTATTTATCTATTTACCGTAATAAACAATATAATATTGCGTATTATTTACTGAATTATTTTAAATATAATGCGGTACGATGAATTTGATTCTCTAGTAAATAGTTATAATAACTATTGCAATGTTTTAAACAAATAGCTATATTAGATTATAAAAGATAATTTTATTATATATATTAATAGATTAATTTTAATAAATAATTATCTGTATAAAAGAATACATATTTCAAATTTGATGATACATGTGTAGTGTATGAGTATTATAAAATAAACCCATAAAAATATATAAGTTATTTAAATAATTTATAATTATTTAAATATATTTACATAATATAGTTGTTATACTAAAAATCAATGTTTTCAATATTGGGACCCAGATGTCCCATATGTACAAAGCTTTATACATAAATAGTAATTTCAAAATCAGTTTAGTAGTGTTGAGGGAATAACGATTTAATATATAATAGTAACAATAACACTACAATTAGGCAATTGACCTATTAAATTTTTATACATAACTAATAATGTACTAATTAGTAGATAAATCTCAATCATTATAGAGCAACTAGCAAGGGCTAAGGATCTAACTAGGAACACTATTAATACATAGTTTTAATTAAATAAATACATGTCCTATTTTTCCTTGATTTTTATTGTTATTAATAATATTTTTTTTATTACGTAAAAACAAACGAATTAAAGGTTTAAGTTGTAATCGGATGGATTTAATATACATTTTAAGTGTATATAATATAGAACAATCAGTGAAAAATGTTTTTCTTCGATACTATTACAACATTACTTTCATTATAATATCAAAGTAAATCAGTTTTTTTTTTAATATTAATGTTAGAAATATATTTTATATTTATGAAAATAAATAAATACAATACATAGTATTATAATATATAATATATAGTTAATACTTATCATAGTTTAGATGTCTATACATTACTTTTACAAGTGTTAGAATTAATTATTAAAATATTTAATATTCTGTTTAAATCAAATTAATTATCTACTGTTTAAAACTAAAATCGTATTTTATCGTAGCAGTGACCTGCAGTTGAGTTTTATTTATGTTTAATAATAGATTTTTAAAAGTACTCTTTATGTGAAAATGTGCTATTAGCCGTTTAAAGTACCATGAAAAAAATTTAATAAATATTTATATGATATTTTCACTCGAAGCGTGATGATTAATTATATTTTATATTTTCATTGATAGAGATACGTAGCATATTTTTTTGAACATAATGAGATAATATATTTAAAAAAAAAAAAAAAAAAATGAAAAATCATGATATTAGATTTTATTAATTTTATTATTTTATTAACAGAGTTATATAAAAATAATTATGACATCAGAAGAAGTTTAGGACCAAATCCAAAAGACGAAATTAACACAATAGAATTCTTTAAATTAAAAAAATGCTTAACCTACTTTAAGATAAAACCAATAATATTATAAAATTATATATATATATATATTTAAATTTATTTTCTAAAAATGTAACGTTAATAGCCCTAGTTGTCGAAGCGAAAATTGTGTGTACATTTCAAGATCAATAAAAAAAAAAAAAAAAAGAAAAAGAAAATAATTATGACAAACTACTAACAAACAATTATAATTCGCGTAACTCAAGAATTAAACAAATATTAGTGTGGTTTAATAATTTTTGCTGAATTACGATTTTATGTATTGGTAGTTTATTAATAAAAACTTATTATTCAACACTCATTAATATAATTAATAGTTGAATTACTATACTTTAAAATTGATTCATGTTAATTTATTCTGTTCAAAAGTAAAACGTAGTTTAAAATATTCTTCATAATAAGTAGGGCGTATCTATTTTTATAGTTAGTTTCTACACTAATAGAATATAATATTATTTAATGATACAATATGCAGGTACCAGTTACCTACCTCACACTGACTTTCATCGTATTTGTATCCTAATCGATTGATAGAGTTGAGTTATTTTTATCATATTATATATTCAAAAAATTAACATTCTTACGATTCACACACAATTATAAACTAGGTTGAATTGTACATTATATGCAGCTGATGAATTACTCGCATAACCTGAATAATTATTAATAACTATTTCTGTATAGAATTAAAGCAACTCAGTAAAAATTTATTTTTCAATGGTAATTTTTTTAATTTTATGATAACTTATAGGTAAATTTAAATGTAAAACTAATAAGAAGTCGTTCGGTTTAATTTATGTTTTACGTATAATAATAATTTTAATACCAACATTAATAAAGTAACAATATTTGTAGGTATAGAATTATTCAATTTTTTTTTATTTGAAGGTTTTTTTTTTAATCTTTAAAAATGGACGATTAAACGAAAAATAAATAATTTTAAATCAATTTCAGTTTTTTGAAATATTAGTGGTTGAATTTCTTATTATAAATGGTTCAGGAATTGATTAAATTAAAATTTATATATAAAGTATTAAGTTGGTAGTTTGGTTCAAGTTTTTGAATGAGCTATAAATAAGACTTTATATTATTTTTACCATTTATAAAATTTAATTAAATGTATTGTTTTAAAATTATAAATTATTATAATATTTGACAAAAGTTGACTTTAATCCGATTACATGAGTTGTTTAATATAATTTTCTTCAGTCTAAAAATACTTTTAAAACTATAGAGAGTTACGCAAAACAAATCAACATTTTCATGCATAAACTTTAATGATCCTGAACCAAACAAAACAAAACAAAATCAAGTAACTAAAATTTAAAACTTGTTCAATTAACTTCTATTCAAAGTTCAATGAAAAGAGTATGATATAAACCTTTATAGAAAGTAAAAATCATAATTTATAAGTTTTACTATAAAAGGATTAATAAATTTAAAAACTAATACTTTTTACTGAATGATTTATAAAATTCATTATTAAATAACTTTAATATTATTCTGAATATAGGTAAACGTAGTGATCCCATTTGTTTATAAAGTCTTCTTTCATATAATATAACTTATGATCTTTACAGTACCTTAGAACCCTACTGTATTTATTGTATAGTATTATAGCTATACAATTACATTTTGAAACGTTGAATACAATTCTTCGTTATTATTATACATTTTTAAGATGTGTTATATCCTATGGGTTATTTTGATTCTGATTAAAAGTTACAAAAACAGTACATTATTAATAACACCATGATTTTGCAAGTCATTATTCTATTTATGGTTTATAATTATGTAAATAATATGGTGTATACTAAAACTGCATCTTATAAATTGGTATTTTTATTACTCTTTTGTTTTCTTTTGATATTTGGATTGAGATTGAATAAGGTATGATTTGTTAGCAGTATTTAAGCCGCAGTCATAATAACACAAATATATGTATAAAAGTGTATTTTAGTGTTGGTTTAATTTTGAAAATTAAATTAATAATCCAATAAACCTACTAATAAAGTATACAAATAAAAAATATTTATTATATTTTGTTACATATCTAAAAATTATGGCACATATACCGATTATACCAATGGGAAATTCCGTAAATTATCATTTTTAATTTCTACCAAAAATATTATACTTGTTTTAAATCATATTGCTATCAGTATTTAATATTAAGCTCCATCAAAAGCTAAATATCCGATTTTTTTAATTTACATGTTTTTCAGCATCTACTTGTATTTATTAACTTTTGATTAAATAATCCTGCTTGCAAATTTATTGGGATTTTTTTGTACATAATCTAACTTTGATACACATTTTGAAATGTATTTTATTTTCACTTTTGACGAATTATTTTATAGGATATTACGCGGAACAGCTTTCATCAGATGATATTGTTACTAAAACTGATATTGGAAATTCGAGTACATCCATACGTACAGCAAAAACAACAAAAAAATCATCTCATATATATAAATTGTCATATGCTGGACCAATTGTGATGGGCGTTGGAGGTAAATATTGAGTAATATTATTATGTGTGATACAAAATATAATTAAAATTTAAAACTTACTTAAAATTATTTGTTTTATTCATTAATGATAATTTCAAAAGTACACAATTATGATTTTACGTCATACTAAGTTTCAAAAATGTGATGTTACCTACTTTCATTAAAATATTAAAATATAAATTTAAGGGTTAATCGTGCAGCAATTTAACTTGTATTATAATACTATACTTACTTGATTGGTTACCATAAATCACCATACTACACACGTTTTATCGTTTTAGAACAATGGATATTTTTGGAATACTTTTACTTTTATAAAAAAGATAAAAACTTATAAAAAACCTGATTACTTGATAATAAAAGTAGAAAAAGTTTTAATGTTTTATTTTTTTTTTTTGTTCAGGGTTATCCTTAAAACTACTGAGTAATTTTCAATTTCGAAAATCTCTAAGTATTATCTGTATTAAATTAAATATGCTAGGTATTTGAAACTTTTGTAATACTTTTATACTACTTCTAAAATATAAAAACGGTAATAATAATATTATCCGACGTTTTATATAATTTATGTTAAAAATTGAAATCTGAATATATATACACATTATAAACGTTTCAAACTTGTATATTATGATAAAATTTCAGTTGTCAGACCTTCATAACCTTTATTAAAAAAATAATAACAATAATAATATTAAGCTCTTTTAGTTGCAATAATAATAATTATTAACTAATACTGTATATAAATTTGTATAATAAAAATTAACAATAATAATGTCAAGTCCTTTATCAATCAACAGTTAGCACTGCATGCAGTGAATATTTTATAAATGTATAGAACACCTGTTTGTACAAAAATTAAAATAAATATTTAATTACTTAGTTACTTAACCTATTTAATCTTCATGATCTGTAAAATTATTTTTTCAATCATAAAAAAGTACTAATCGAATTTTTTATAAACAAGAAAAAAAAACGCGTGTCGTAAATCAATCGTTTTCCAACTTTTTCAAGATTTATTTTTAAGCAGATACACGACACCTGTGGTCAGTGTCTCGCTATAATACGTATAGAGCTTTCGTTATCATACGACTCAAAAACATGATATAGGTACAGCTATACTGTTTATAACTTATAGATATAGGTATTTTTTTTTTATTATCTACTGTTTATTACTGCATAGTTTTACACTGGACCTTCAGATAAACTTTTTACGTTTGATCGGAGATATCTGATTAAGTACCCGAGAACTCGAGCAAAAAATTGATTAAATGTTAGTGGGCTAGTGGGAAGTCGAAAACGATCAAACGACGTGTACCGCGTATCAGCAAAAAAGTTTTTCTCGATTTTATTACCACTCGTTGGTCTAAATACGAACGAAGTGTGTCGCCGCGTTTATTCGGGTTTAAGTCGTCGTCGTCGCGTGATACGAAGGTCGAAAATCACTGGTGTGACGACGGAGGATTCTTGTTGTTTCAGGGTTCATCGTGGTGGCGGCATGCGTGATGACGTTCGAGGCGCGCGACCGGGCGGCGAAATTCATGTCCAACCAATTGAAAATAATGGGCGGCGGTGGCGGCGGCGGCGGTACCTTGTCGGGTCATCGCGGCCACGGCCGGCAGACGCCGTCCGCCGGTTACCTGTCCAGGGGCGACAGCGGCCGGAGCAGCTACCAGAACCCGTGCGACGGCGGACGGCACAAGATGAACAAGAGCCCGTCGGCGCCCAATCTGGCGGCCGCCGCGTCGTCGTCGAACCGCGGCCCGGGCGGCGCCGGACAGCCGGGCGTCGGCAGGCTGCCACTGCGGCACAAGCACGCCATGCACGTGCTGTCGTCGAGCGGCGGCCGAGCGCTGCTCAGCCCGCACACGCTGCGCCGGCAGGCCATGTCGATGGACACGCAAGACTACAACCCGCTGTTCTCGCCGCCCCGTTCCCGGCACAGCAGCTCTGGCCTGTTGGCGTACAGCAACAGCAACTGCAGCAACGTCTTTGGAAACTTCAACTGCAACGGCAACAAGCGGCGGCGACGGCAGCAGGAGTCGTCAACGGACCCGATGAGGACGTCGTCCAGGGATCGCGGGGCTCGATGGTGCTGGACCTGCACGTGCCCAACGAGTGTCCGGTGACGATGCGGGTGCGGGACAGGAGCCGCCGGTCGGACACGGCCAAGCGGCACGCTGCGCAGGCAGACGCCCGTCGAGTTGGACGACACGATCGTCGCGCTACGCGGCCACGGCGGGCGACCACGCACGTCCGCAGCAGGCCAAGCGGTGCACCACGCGGTCGGCCACTTGCGACGTGCCGAGTCACGCGGTCAAGTCGAAGCGCAGGCGACAGGACTCGAGTTGCTCGGACGTGGTGGCGGCCCGTCGGCGGTCCGGTTCGCCGGGTGTGCGGCGGCGAGGCGGCGGCAGTTGCGGCGGCAGTTGCAGGCGGCGGCGCGGATGGCGTTCGTCGGCCAACGACGTCGCCGACGCCGCCGAGTGGGCCAGGACCTGAACCGAACGCCGGCGGCGGTTCGGCCGTGTCGTCGCCGCAACAGTCCGCCGACCGGCAGACGACCGGTACGACGCCCGTGCGACCGCAGTCTCCGCCGGCCACCGACGCGGACAGCAGCAAGATGTCGCTGTCCAGGACGTGTTCCGACATCGTGTCCATCGACAAGTCGTTCGAAGAGTCTAACTACAATAGTTCGTAGACAGACGATTTGCCGTGTGCGCTTGACTCGCAATCCACTCGAGAGTGATCATCTCGGTCTGTACACGCGTATAATATTATTATTATTATAATTATCATTATTATTATTATTATAGTACCGTATTACGATATTGTGTAATATAATTAGGCGACATACGACGACATCGCAAGGGGTGTATGTAATTTGCGCCAAAAACAATCCAAAAAAATAAAAATATATGTCATTTGCGCCACATCTAAAAATTTATTTTGGCGATTTGCGCCAAATAAAACTAAATAAAAAGGCATTGTATAATTTGTACCATCGTTTACCTACTAAAATTGTAATTTGCGCCATTTTTCACCTTATTAAGTTTAGTAATAAAATATATAAAAATTATGTTGGACACGCGTCGGTACGTATTATTGTATATAATATGTACTATGCGATGCAGTAAATTTATCTGCTGGTAAATTCCAACTGCAATTGAAGTTGAAAGTGTGGCGCAAATTACATATTCCATTTCATTTGCTGCCGTGGCGCAAAATACGAAAATTAATTTGTTTATGTGGCGCGAAATACTGTTATATTTGTATATTTTGCCGCAACTTACATACGTACTTAAATGTGCCTATTCGTGGCGCAAATTACAAGTAATTAAATTGGCGCAAAATACCATCTCTCACCGCAAGTGTATAATATCATGTAATATTTTATAGGGTTGACGGTATTAGAGGACCGGAGGTTTACCATCAACGGATAGTGTAATGCCGTGCGCGGTATTTCGGTATCGAACGGTATGCCGTTCAAGCGGTATTCGAGTGTTGGCCGGTAAACCGGTTAACCGCAATACCCGTCAACCCTAAACGAGATCATACTTTCGCCGCTGCGTAATAATATTATACTTCGTGGCGCGCGTCGTCGTGATGCATGTCATAATATCATGTAAACTACCACCTTAAATCGCCGGTTTACACGTATATATATATATATATACGTACTAGCTGACATCCGATATAAATGATTATCGTTGTGTAGTGTATGTTATTATAAATATACTTTTTTTTTTTTTTTACATCCATATAATATGTACAGTCGTTAAACATCGATCTACTTACCGGATGATTCGTTTAGCGTAAAACACGTTGTTTATTTATTTATTTTTCTAAATTTATAAACGTTTTTGAAAAAAAGTTTTTTTTTTTTTAACACAGTTTTGATTTTTCAAAAAAAAAATAAAAATAAAGATGCTTGCTTTCAAAAGAATAATATTTATTATTATTTTTATCGTTATAATTATGTTAAATTTTTCTATTGACAATATCCGTTTTTTAATTTCTTATTCCCAAGCAGTGTATTTTTTAAGAACATTTCGCGATGTACAGTAAAATCGAATTTCAGACGAATAGTTCATTAGTTACAGCTTGTAATTATTTGTACAAAATTTGATTCTGATAGTTTTAAATAGGTACTCCAAATTATTCTTTGCTTCGAAGTATAAAATTTAAAAATATGTTGTAGCTAGGTTAGGTTAGGTAAAATACATGAAAAAAAAAAAAGTAATAGCTATATAAAATAGTTTAATATATAATTTTTTTCCTATACATGTTCCATAACGATTTCAAATTGTATAAAAGAAATTTTTCAAAAACCATAGTATTTTCCGAAATAATGAATATTTTACGTTGAATGGATCAACCGGTATTATACATATAGGTAGGTACTCGTTTTAATTCAAAAGACGAATAATACTAATATTATATTCAATAACGCGAGTTGAACTTACTTGAGAGCAATTTTACTGCAGTATAATATATCAACATATTATTGTTGCAAGTTTAATGGATTTAAGGAAAATTAAGTTTATATTATATTAGCGTGAATAGTTATTTGGATAATTCAAACGGGAAAGAGTATTTGATCAGCTGCATGCTTGCTTACAACAAGTAATAATGGTTTCTTAATTCAGTTTCGAACCTTATATTACTATGGCGTGTTATTGGTTTTTAGGTTCTTAAAATGTATTATGTAATAATAAAACCCCCGTAGAGTAATAAATAGCCTAAGAGAGAAAATAATTTTTAGAAACGTGTTCATTAGCCGTGATTGAATAGTTTAGGAGCAGCAGTGGTGTAGGTACTGACTATAGTAACGTGAAATAGAGTGAAAATGGGTGTGTTATTTTGTATGATTAGGACTAAGAACAAATGATTTTTTAAAAATGCCAATAATTTTAAAACTCTTTTAAAAAAAATTCTAATTTGGAATTTTATTTGAAATAATTAAACGTGTCGATAATTAATGTGTTAATGTTTTAACATCGATTTATGTTTATTATTTATTTGAAATTTCATAAAAATAATCTCGTATCATGTAGTGCAAGAACACAAAATCTTTTATTTAATTTAGTTTTAATTTAGATATTTATGTACAGTTTCAATTATTGTATTATTATTATTATTAACTTACTTCATGTGAACTCAATACACGATTGATCAAAATATTTTATCGTATCAACCCACTCACTTGGCATTTTCCCACTTGTACATCTAGACCTGTATATTCTATGTCTATATAATATATTAATATTTTATAAATTTTCTAACTGAGTATAACAAAATCTAATTTAAACTTAATGCCTTGGAAAATTTAAAAAAGTCCTCAATCGGAATTAATTATAGATATCAATCAATGTTGTATCTAAATGGTAATTATCAATAATAGAACATTTTTTTTTTTTTAAATATATTGTTATCCGTTTATGTTTTTATTGATTAGCGATAGGAAGTCAATTAAAATATGAGTCGATACTTGATACTTTATTCGAGTTTTAAAGATAAAACGATTTTAATTAATTATAAATTTAATTCCAATTAGAAAAATTAAAATAAAACTGTTGATATCTTACTAATCAATTTAACATTCGATACCATGCTATACCATAATATAATTATTATGTTTTGAAAAATTTTATATGAAATAATTACATAATAAACTGGCATATATTATATTCGAAATTTTTCATTGATTTTTGAATTATTTTATAATTATGTTATTGATCACTTGTACAATTATTATGCATAATGGATTGGAACTAACAGGTTCGACGACGGTGTTATAAATACATTTCTGGGCATCAATCAAACGGGAACGGTTAAATTGGTTACGTCATTAATTGTAATGTAGAGAAATTCCAATTTCATACTGCCTGCAAAGGGTACGTGATACTATTTCAAACATTAATTACGTTCAGATAATCTGGTTACTGTCATTTCTATATTCAACTATTGCTCTCGGGGGAAAAAATTTAACATATAATGTTTCAAGACTTTTGAAATTCTGATCAACAGTATACGAAAAACTATATCACTATTGTTCGTGAATAAAATCTCATCTTATTGTAATATTGTTATTTAAATTACGTACCAAAAAAAATGTATTGTTATTTGCCATTTTTTTTTTTTTAATAAAGAATGAAGACATAAAGTAACGCACTCATGTACGATAAATATTGTTTATGAATTAAGACATAATCTAATATAATTCTATAATATATATATTATATACAAGGTTGCAACCTAACCGTTGCTTAAATAAACGAATCTTTTACCTTTTAAAATATGAAATTACAAAAATGGTTAGTAGAAACACTATACATTTTATAAATTTATTATGTAGATTGTAATGAATTAACAAGAGAGCAGCCTCATATGTAATAAATAAATAACGTGAATCAATTTTTACAAATCATTATTCATTATACTAAAAATATGTTATCTCGTACAATATTTTATTTATCCATAATATGAAATATGATACTATCTTCGCAACAAACAAATAATTTCATTATTTGTACTCACTAATGTAAAAATTAAATATTTGAATTGATATACTATATAATACAAAATTGGGTGCCTACCTAATAATTTAAACGATTTTTATTTGTTAAATTGATTCACGTTATCATCCAAATTACTTAAATACTCACTATTTAATATTTAAAAATTAATTATAAATTATTAGTTCAAATTATATTCGTATTAAATGGCATAATACATAATTGATTCATTTATAATATAGTCATGCATATCATACCTATCTATATAATTTAATGAAAGAATTAAATTTTCATAATCTGCTCACGAAATTTTTACATTTATAGAAAATAAACTATTTAATTTGAGCTATCATTATTTACCATACCTGTACCACTTATTTTATATATTTATTACACCTAAATTAATTTACAAACTTATATTGTAATACCTTAGATTTATACGAGTATATAAAAAAAATGTTCGTAAATTTATCGATCTATTGCCTATTATTGTAATCATAACCCTAAAATAACCGAATTAAAAAACGCGATCGTAATTAAACACTGAATATCGTTAAAATATTTTATTATTATCAATCATATCAGATTATGGAAAGATCATAATTTTTATAGTTTACAAGTTTATTATTAAATTATATTGCAAAATGTTGAATATTGATATATTTAGCACGACTGTACCTACTAAACCAATAATCGATAGCCCTATGGTATTTTTTGAAATTCATATTTTCATTGTAATAGAGGTTTTGTGTACATGCTAATAAATTGGTATATGACCTATTCCGACAGACAAAGTACAAACAAAGAATTTGAAATTTGATCGATAATATATTTTAATGAGAAAGTCTTGTACTTATTAACACACAAAATGGATAATAAATTTAGAGGCATCAACAGCTCTATATTGATTTTATTAACTCTATATAATTACCACAAAAAGGTCCAACTGAACATTTATTAACTCAAATGAGAATATTTAGTGCTCTCACAGTTCCAAGATTTATTAATAATGAATAAATAACAATTTCTGCAGTGAAATGTTTTTTGTTCTTAATATATTTACATAATATTATCATTAAAATCACATTAAAAGTGTCTAAAATAATTAATTTATAATATTTTAACTATACTATGTTTTTTGATATCTATTTTCTATTTAGCTCCTTAAATTTTAGCCAGTTTAATTACATTATATGTCGTATAATACTACAAGTTTTATAAACTATTAATTTAGAATTGAACTCGACTAACACATTATTGACTTCATTAATTTTTTTTAGATACTCATTCCAATAAAAATATTTTTTTTATGTACATACAATGGATACATAGTATATTATTATTTTAAGATTAAACTACTATTGTTTCGTGTTTGACTTCATACGTCTTTTAATACTTGGGACTTACTCCCATGTATGTATTTTAAATTTACTACAAACGATTTTGTTTTGAATATTTACTATACTATTATTCTTTAATACATAGAAATATAAATGAACTTTATGTATAATTTAGTTAATAGTTAAGATTACATACTTATTACTTATGTAGGTAATATAATATCATTAGTATTTATATATATACGTATATATCTACATAACCATATAAAACAATATATTGTGTTAAGAATTTGTAAAGTACTGAAGTAAGATTCGATTAAGTAATAAGCAGGAATATGTTAATTTAGATCAAATGTAAAATGAGGAAAAAAATTTTAGGTAGGTAAACCTATAATGATATAAATATTATGAACAATAATTGTTAAAAGATATTTATTCTAATACTTATTTTTAGTAAAAACATGAATAAATTAGATAATTATAAATTATAATCATTAATTAATCATCATTGTTTCACTATTACATAAAACAGGCAAGTTCGCGGAAAAGCAATGATAAAAAAAGAAAAAAAATAAGATATGAAAATTAGGACCAAAAATATTTCATATCATTTAATAATAACACGTGCAATGTGCATAGTACTATAATATTATATTCGTAGGATTATTAAATATATTATATTTGTTAGGAATTTG
Source organism: Melanaphis sacchari (assembly GCF_002803265.2). Lineage (NCBI taxonomy): Eukaryota > Metazoa > Arthropoda > Insecta > Hemiptera > Aphididae > Melanaphis > Melanaphis sacchari. The sequence continues at coordinate 3,454,876 of NW_020271173.1, forward strand.
ATAAAACAATTAACATTATTCATTTTATTTTTGTTTTAATATTCAATATTTATATTACAATTTACAATGAATGAACACAACTATAAAATAACTATAATGATTAATGAGATATCCTTTAATGTTTACATTACATATAGTATAACTAGATAAAATACTAAATAGTTATCATTTAGGTATAGTATTCCAAACGGTAATAAAATTATTTTAGAAATACATCAAATAAATAAAAAATTTATAAATATTTCAAAAACCAACGCTCAATAAAAAATCTAGCAATGATTATTAATTAAATTATACTAAAACTAATATTAAGTTACGATGATCTTGGAGTAAATTATGTCTATATCGTATTATCGTATTGAGCATGAGTATCATTTTTTTGTTTCTCTTTTTTTAAAACAAAAAATTATGTATTGGTTTTAATACGTAACAAAGACAATAAGTATGTACCGACAAATTGTTATCAAATCCTAGTTATTCCTTTATAAAGTATATGCCTATGGCTTAACTTAAAATTTTAAACTCCCACATCCAGTAAAATAACTATGAGTTTTAAGTACATATCAAGCGTAATATACAGTATTTTATATTTTCTGTTGTCATTTTTAGATATCTTCATTTTTCATAACATAAATACATATAAATAATGAGTGTTCGTAGGTGTATGTAAAATATGTCATAAATATTATGTGTATTTATCATATAGTAAGAACATAAAAATGTTTTATTGTATTGAACAAAAAAAGATCTGATGTTAGTTGTAATTTATATATCAACAAAAAATATATATTATAATGTATGTACTTGTATATTTTTTAATCAATTTTTTTTTAATAAATTATATCAAGTCGTAATTTTATAATATAATGTACCGTTATGTTCATGGTCTAAAATAAATGTTGATTCATATTATTATAATAATTTTATTTCTGTGTTTTATTATTTTCAAAATGACCCACTACAGCTATTCCAATTACGAAACAAAAATATGATTTTACAGCAGTTGAAAATAAGAAAAAAAGTCTTCTACAACTTATTATTATACAGGTAAAAATAATTCAAATTTATGAATACAATTAATTTAGATTGGTTGAAAATTAACTTAATAACTCTACATTTTTATTATCATAGACTTTCTAAATTTTTTTATAATATGATCAGAGTTTATAAAGACTTATCTTTCCTCCTATAAAAACAAAAATCTACAACATTTGTAGCTTTATTATAAAAATCTAAGTTCTAGAAAAACATTATTGTAATCAACTAATTAAAATGAAACCAAATCTCTGCCAACGCAATTTTAATCTCCAGAGGCTTTTATTAAACTTTTTTCAAATGTTCACTAGAGAGTGTTTTGTTTTTCTTAGAGAATTATAAAGTTATAAATTTCTGATTTCTTTTCAAAAAAATGAACGCTGTAACAACAATATATTCAATTTAAATCGTGTCTAAAACTCAAACCATTAATCTCACCGGATAAAGCTATATCAAATTATCACGAAGTTGATTGATGAACTTTAATTTTATGTTACCTATACAAAATTTATAAATGCTTATAACTTATAACTTATAAGTGTTATAAATAAATTAGATAAATAATTATTAAAACAAGTTGATCTTGTTTTTAAAATGTAATTATTTAATTTATATACAGATTTAATAAAAAATTAAAATGCAGTTATAACAATACGTATTTAATATGATAATATATAAATAGAGCGTGATTCACAAAACACACTCACCCATTTTCGTCTTCAGTAAAATGCATTATTTTAAATTTAAATTTTGGAAATTTTAAATAATTTTAAAGACCATATTTTCAAATTTTTGAGATTTTTTATACTATTATACTTAAGGAGCATCCTGTGAAGACACAAATTTTTATTTTTCAAATAAAAATGCCCCTTATTTACTGAATATTATTTAGTGGATAATTTTTCTTAACATTTTGATGCATCAAAATTAAAATTCGAACAAGTAGTTTTTGAATTATTTAACTTTGTGTAATGTAATGATAATGGGTCTATGATAATGGTTTTAGAAGATAATAATGTAGTACTATTTTATCAATTAATATTACCTAATCTACTAATATTTATAATTTCTAAAAGAGTTTCAACTTTTTGTGTATAATAATTAATATTAAACCTAATGTGACATAATATATTTTATATTTTTATAAATCCAATTTTAAGGGCTATAATTATACTTAGTATACATATTTTAACAATATATTTCATTAATATTTTGATTTGACTTTGTATTTCTTCGTATTAATTATAAATTTTAATGAACATAAAAAAAATAAAAATAAAAAAACTTTAGTTACACTTAAATAAATATAAAATAATTGAATGCGTATTCAATGCTATAGAAGATAAAACAAAATCCGCAGGCTTAAATTAATAAAAAAAAGCACATTTATTTTCGATAGTAAGGTATTATTTATTTTTTTTTTGTGCTCTTTGCGGGGAATGGTGCCTGTAAGCTCGCGTCCTTAGGATCTAATGACTAATCCGACACTGTGCGTGGCGCTTGCGTCGTTAGCGCGTACAGTCGGAAAAGCAAAAACCGTCCGGTCAACGCCACTTCCGGATGCGCATGAAAGTGTGTGCAAATTTCACACGACAACATTAATAATGTTATTACAAACGAGCTTTAAAAAGCGAGACCGTTGGAACGGCAGCGGGTCGGCGTTGACCGACCGTGAGCGAGCAATCACGTCGCCCGCTGCAATGTTTTGCTGTCCACGTTGTCACGGCTGCACGCTCACGCACCCACATTTATTTAGGTTCCTGCCCGTGTTCGACCGTCAAACCTAACATATTACATGTACAGGGTGAATTTTTTTTTTTTTATCCATCTTGCCCAATTTTTGTATTTTCAGTTATTTGTTATAGCAATTTTTCCATCATCTGTATGATAATGTTTTGCGATTAAATATAAAATATAATTAAACTTTAAAAAAAAATAATATTAAACCGACTTAATACTAACGATCGACGGTCATTTGTAAATATTCGGCTCAAAAATTTGTTAAAAATATTTTATTCTCGATGTACTACAGGTGTTGTATGGAATGTACAAATTGTTTAATTTCGAATTCAAACTCTCTGCTTAAAATGAATACGACAACGAATATTGTCGTTTAAAGAAAAAAGTTTTATTTTTATTACACGGTATAACTAAGAATCAGTCCTTGAGATAATTTTTTTTTAATTTAATTTACTTATTGCTTTCAACATCGAAGAAAACTTGAAAACTATATAATATTCTCGTTTCGCACAAGTTGCTTAATATAACAGCGGTTCTTAACCTTTTATAGATCACGGACTCTTGATCAAAGTTTTTTAGAAATCTCGGACCCCCTAACCAATTTTTTTCGAATACCTTTTTTTACAAAACATCTCATGTATTATAACTAAATTTTTAATAATTTTTCTTACACTTAATTTTTCATAAAAAAAGTAATATAAATAAGATAATATATTATGTCCATCTTTTTATATAATAATAGATTTATTATATATGAAAAAAAAAAATGATAAGAATCCAACAATATTTTAATAATGCACTCATGTCCCTTATTGACGTGTGGTATATGTAAAGTATTTGACGCGGACCCCCGATATGAGTATCACGGACCCCTAGGGGGGCGCAGACCACAGGAAGAATCGCTGTTATACATTGAAACCTCGGTATCTCGAAGTCGTAAAAGACCGAAAAAAAAATTCGACATATCGAAACTTCGAGTTAGCGAGGGAGTTTAAAACATAAATAAAATTTGAAATAAAAATGTTTAATTATTGGGAAAAATGTGTATTTATAATATAAAATGTATTTATACATTGCATACATATTATGTATTAATATTCGACATATGGAAATTCGATATACCGAAATCACTTAATACGTAAGTCCAATACTGAATGATCGGGACTGAAAAAAAAATTCGACATACAGAAACTTCGAGATACCGAGGTTTCACTGTATAACTATTATAATAATATTTTGATTTAATATAATTTTTTTTTTCTTTAACTTATGAAATTATCTCTTTTAAAAAAATCCTCGAACATTCCAGTTCTTAATAAACCATAAACTTTAAATATTCAAATTTTGAAAACTGTAACAAACTTTATTCGCTTGAAATACCATTATAAGGGTATACATAAATTAATAATGACTGTTCCCTTCTCATAAATGATAATCAAAGATTAATTTTTAAAATAAGTCATTAGTATAGGCGTACTGGTACTATTATTTATTAGGGTTCTAGAATGACATTAATATGATTTTCTGCGTTCAATTTTAATAATTATAATTTTTATAATAAGCTCAAGACATTATTCGCATATTCTCGAGCTAAATAATTCAGTTTTCCAAAATAACTACATATATGTATACATTTAGAGAATAAAATAATATTAAGTAAAATTATATCGACGCTGACCAGTCATAATTTTTAAATTAAAAAAAAAAAAAAATTGATCGTAAAACGCCCCGATTATAAATCATCCTGTATAGGCGACTGCGTGTGTATAATAATACATATTTAAATTTTACACGAATAAATCGTATATTTTGTAATAATAATATATTAATATGTATATAATATAGCGTGTATATTATAATATGACCGCCGTCGACCGGCGCGCTCGTAGGCGGTAGAAGCGTATTTTTGATATTCTTTATCGTCCACGCGCAACTTTACGTACCTATATATTATTATCTATATGCCCACTGGTAATATATTATGTATTGATATAGGGTGGTTCACCAAGCATGCTAACCCTGATTTTTTCTATGATAATAAATATATTCTAATTCTGATTATTGAAATTTTAAATTTATTACATTTTTTGTAATATTGTTATATTTTTTAATGTCCTGTGGTGACATTTACTTTTGTATTCAAAATTCAAGTTATTAAAACGTTTATACTATAAAGATAATTATAACCCTTAAAAAATGGTTTTAATATAAAATATATGTAATATTATTTGATCTAATATTTATTATACTTTGACCATTTATAAAAGTTATAAATATAATTTATAGTTACATAAATAATAACATCATTGAATTTTAAAAATCCCAACTATTCTGCAGCCAATTTCACATTTCTGAACAAATCTACCAAGCTCTAGGACTGAGTCCACAAGTTGCAAGGAATATAATTTAATTTCTAAAAAAAATTTGAATTTGTATAATTCAGTAAAAAAAATAAAAATATATATAAACAACACAAATACACATATATTAAAGACCAATTTTATTCTACTATGTATTTTAAGATGAATAAAAAAAAAATTATAAATTTTAATTTTAAATGTTGATTACTACTAATTTTTAAATTACTATAGCTCCTATATTTTTCAAATCCGTCATCACTCATCAGTCATCATAGATCTATTACCCTTAATAGCCTTATTAAATAAAGTTAAAAATAAACTCAAAAAATATTTATTTGAATTTTTAATTTTGATATGATATTATTTTCAGAAAAATTAATCGTTAAATAATTTAAAGCAGAAATTGAGGATTTTTATTCGAAAAATAAAACAGAATTTTATCATTCTCCAAGATCCAAGAATTAAAAAATATAATATTTAAGTTCACATGAAAAAATTAGTAAGTCTATATTAGTAAAGAAAAAAAATGGCGAGCATGCTTGATAAATCACCCTATATATAGCCACATTTATAAACACCCACTCCTTATATCGTTATAAACAACCCCCTCTCCACATACACACACACGTACTCATGTACGGTTTTTGGTTCCTATTTTCACTCCGGTACAACAACAACAATACTTATTTATATATGTGTGTAAATAGAAACACTTACACTTATAAACCTACTTATTATATAACTATATACTTATTTATATAAATCCGAGACTCTGGGGTTGACGACGGCAGACGACGTCTGCCAGTCGACCGACGAACAACGACGACTACGACTACGACGAAGGCTACAGCTCGGCATAGTTGTACATTGTACAGTTTACATATCTTAGGTGAATAGGTCCGTCTGTTATTATAATATATATATATATACATATATATTAAAGAAATGGGATGCGCTGGGAGCAATCCTCTGCCGGCTAGCGATGCGATGGTGGCATCGGCCACCTCTGACAGTCGCACGGTCACAGCCGACGCGCCACCGATGTCCGACGCCGACAAAGCGTGTTCGATGGTCAAGAAGGCAGTTAGCAACGTCAACATCAATGACATGGTCAAGAAAATCCAAGGTATATATATATATATATATATATATAGTAATATTCATACATTATACACAAAAGGTAAGTGTCAGCCTTGCGTATCAAAGGCCTGTGGAGCGTTTTTTCGGGGGACATATTATCTGTCTTACATACATAAAACATAGCAAATTTTCGTTCAGCAGAATCCATTTTAAGTTGATTGCTTTAATATTAGAGTAAATTTACCTACAACCAAACTGTAAGGTAAGAATTTTATCTAGGCCATCTCGTAGACTTTTATTGATAATTTCATTTTAAACTGAGTTATAGTTATGTAAAATATTAAAACTTTAAACTGCTCATAACTCACTTTAAAATTATAATATTATTATAATATAAGCCTATGTGATGGCCCGGATAAAATTCTTACCTTTAAGTTTGATAATCGGTAAATTTACTCTAATATTAAAACTAAAATCATAAAATAGATTCTACTGAACGAAAATATGTTTTGTTGTATATAATATGTAAGATGGAAAAAGCACATGGAGTGTGGTGTCCTCTAAATATAAAAAATAAAATATTAAGTACCTGTATATTGAATCTATATAATTATGGTAAAAATAGTCATCAATGTTTTTAACGAAACACTGTCTTTTTTTTGGTATACGCCTAATGTGTAATCACAATTAACCATTTATTTTTCATCAATTTTTTTTTTTTTGAAAATCAAGCAATACTATCATTATCCATACTCGCAAATAATGTATTATTTAAGTTTGCAAATAAATAGGCACAGATGGCAAGATGGGTGTTGTAATAGAATAAAATGTATCAAATAATAATTTAGATACACATAATATAATTTAAAATTGTTACCAGTTACTTATTATTTATTAAGAATTTATCCATATACCTACATAGTTTGTGGGTTAACATTTTCACGAATAACCGAAATCGAAAATTGCAATAATGTAGCATACTTGGCACGTACGCGCTATCCTAAATTGTATATATAATATATATATATATACATATATTGTAACTATATACCTACAGTCTCCTAGGCACAAACAAGATCAGCGTTCATGGCTTAGCGTCTATGACCATCACGACCGGGTGGATTTTATGGTAGTATCGATCGTTTATACTGACGTAAAATCTTCGCTTGAACAATCTGTTTCAACGAATTAATAGTATCTAGATATCTAATCGCGACGAAAATCTATTAAAATCGACAACACGTATGTTTGAACTGATCATTATTGATACCATACTCTAAACTTCGATATTTTTGAAAGATATAGTTCTTTAGGTATTAGTTCTAAAGTATTAGATAACCTGATGATTCGAACATCGGTGCATATGAATAATATACAAACTATTTACATGTAAAAAATCGACTCGCCTTTATATAAATAAATATTAAAATAATTATTAGGTACTTCTAAATTTATTTAAAATGTATAAACTTATTACTTAGAAAGCACTTTTTTTAAATATAATTTGATGTCATTTTAAAACATTTTAATGAAAAAAATGGTATATTTTATCATCATTTTTTAAGCCTTTTACATTATTGAATTAATATATTATGTTTTTATTTTATATTCCTAAGCAAAGTATTTTTTCGGAGTATTTCGATACTTAAGAATTGAATTTTAAATGATTTATTAATTAGTCATAACGTCATAAATATAACTTTATATATTGTGAATATTATTTTAGATGTATCTGTGTAGCCAAGTTCCCTAGTCTTTTATTAATTTCCGAACTGTTTACACCAAAAATTTACGTGATTGTTAATTTATATATAGAAGTATTTTTACATTTTTTTTCGGTGAATATATCAATTGTTTTATTACTCCAAAGCTTTATAATATGGTTTATAAATATACAATTAACTCACAAACACACATTATACTTATTATTTAATAAATTATACCTAGTAATTACTATAGCACCATCACGAATTTAAATTCATATCGAAAATAATCGTTAATCAAACAGTGAAATCTTCATAATAAACAAATACCATTTTAAATTCTTGTACAAGAATACATACACGAGTATACATTAATTAAACTTTTTTTTAATGCGGACAATTTTCATTGATTAATGATTTCAATAAGTGTTTTCATTCAAGTAGTTTTAAATTTTCATTCAGTAGGTCACTGTAATGGATGTGTTAAATTTGGATTCAATGATAAATCATCTTACATGAAAAACGATTCTGAGCAGAGACCGTCTGTCAGCCTATACACAGCCTATGTTTTTTGAAATCGCTATATTTTACTATTAGTTTCTACGTATTACACGGTAGGTTGACTTAATTTTTACTAAAAACATTGCATAGTAATATATATTTATTTCTTATTAAATAATAGTTAACAGTGTTTTTTTAACACCAAATTAAGTATTTACGTGCCGTTTTCATGTAATCCGTATCCCACGTTTATCATATATTAAAACGTGGATATTCACTATGGATTTGATTTTGTTTTTATGTTATCTTTAAACAACAAATCTCGAACTGCTCAACCGATTTCCTTTTGTTGATAAACGTCGTTTTATATGTTTGTGACCAAATATCTGCTATTAGCAATTTAGCTTCATCTCCGCTGTCCAGACCCAAAAATTTAGCAAGGACCAATTCACCAACTCTGGAGTGGTCTCTGCAATTATTTACTCAAATTTAAGATTATTACTTGCATTTGATAATTTATTTATCTTTTAACTTTATTTGAAAACTATTATCTATCGACTAATAATTCTTAATCTTAGAATTAACTGTGTATATGTCACGGGTAATGTTAACATTCGGATAATGTCGACATTATCCGGCTAATGTCGACATTAGCCATATGTTAACATTACCCGCCATGAATATTATTAAATGCCGGCAAATGTTAACATTAACCGGTTAATATGACATTAGCCAAGGACTTATGGATAATGTCTTAACAACTATAAAATTGCATCATGCATGATAGGAAATCATTTTAAATTATTAGCAATATTAAATATATTTTAGATACAATTAACCATATGCAAAAAAAAAAAGATACAATAATTACTAATTACCATAAAATACATAATACGAGTATAATTTAAATGAGCTTATTTTTCATTTTTAATAACCTAATCTACTAATAATACAATATTAAATTTTATTTTATATTTTAAGATTTTTTTTTAAATAGTATTTAAGAATAGAATGAATGTGTTATTATTTATTATTACATGGCATACTTCCATGACATTTTGAATTACACAAAATATTAGATGATTTACACTTACAACGATTGGTATCACATTTACCTTTGCATGAACACCTTTTGTATCCTTGACCACCACTACCGTCTGATATTAGACCAGCAATTTCCCTCAATGATTTTTCTATAGGTACCACCTCATCAAGCGGTATTAATGATATTTTATCGGTAAGATAACTGACTAACTCAGTTATAAGTTAAGATAAGATAAGCTGGGGTCAGTGGTCACGTTAAATTAATATACCAAGCAGTGATGAAACTTAAATAAATTAAATAGTACATAACTTTTAACATTATCCAAAATTGACTGGCTAAGGTTAACATTATCCGGATAATGTTGATATTTCAAGTTTATAAACGAAAAATTACACATTAGCCAACATGGATGGCTAATGTCGACATTAGCCGGATAATGTCGACATTATCCGAATGTTAACATTACCCGTAACATATATATTCATTATAACCACCAGAAAAAATGTAATCACTAATTATGATAGATGCGCACATGGCGTACAAACATAAACTATAAATTATTATATTGATATAAAGATATAGTATCTTAAATTGTAAATACTAGTTATGTTTTTTTATTATTAACATAATATTATAGTTAAAGTTTTGTATGTTGTGATTTTTATAAATTTATTTTGAAATTTATACAATTTAAAATTAAACTTCATAAAATATTTAATGACAAATAATAATTTAGTATCTCTGTACTATAAGCTTTATAAATTTATATGTTATATTGAGTTTATACGACGGTTAAGATAAATAAGGTAATTTTCGTTATTGATAAATTAAACGTTTTAAATATGGCTTTCCATTATTTCCGAAATATAAATTAAATAATTAAATGCTTTAGTATAAGGCTACGCTTGTGAAGTTAATAATTATTTATTATTAATTTATCAGTAAGAATATCTGTTATTCGTGTATTTTTAATGTTAATATTATTTATTTTAGTATAGAAAATTTAATAAAATTATTATTTTTATAATAAAATATATTAAATTATAATATAATTATTTTGAATTCTGAGTAGAGCTTATATATTTGGCTTTACAATAATGGTATTTGTGTTTATTTTTTCTGTCTATCAACACTAGTCACAATTTGGAACAGTAAAATGATAGTGTTATAATTAATAACTTTTCACCATCATACGTTTATCATTATTTTTTAAAATATTAAAACTAATTTTAAGCTACTTATACTACAAGTTTACGGATCTAGATACACTTCTCTACTATACGTCGATATTGGCTTACAAGTTAAAACAATAATTATATGATATAATGTTATAGTAATTAATGTAATGACGCAATGATTTTGTTAAAATATATTTAAAATTTAACTTACTTATCTTATGGGTTATGAGTGTTATGACTAATCGAAAAATAAATTACTTATAGTAATATAAATGTATAATAAAATGACTAACATACTGTTTCCCCTCAGAATCGTTTTTATATGCTGTGATTTTTATCATTGAATTCAAATTCACCACATTCATTACAGTTATCTATAAAATGACAAGGTTCTGTACTTTAAACCTACTATACAGAAAAGTGTGTTTTTCAGTTTTAACTATTTTAACGAATAGCAAAATTTATGTTTGTTAACAGTTAAATCAGTCTTTCTGCTGACAAGACTATTTTAATTTTAATTTTAAAGTAATAAATTAAGTTAAGCGTGGGACACGAAAACGGCTGTCCAGTCAATTAAACTATAATATGTATTTAGTTAGTCAAGATGTCGCAGTAAGTGTTAAAAAAACCTTAATTGTTATGTTTTTCGTCTTAATTTCTTCGTCTGCGTGAATTTCCTATAAAAGTTGTATTTTGAAATTTTTTATTTATAACAATTTAGTTTTAGATTATATTGTTATTTTTTTATGCATTCAGGTTGTATTATTTGTGTTAAAAATTAAAATTAAAGGAAGTGTAATAGCTTATATGTTCGCTAACTACTGCTACCCCAATGTAAAGATAATACTAGTATATTGCACTTCACCTACTAACCTACCTACCTACTTACTTACCTAATTTAAATCGGTGTATAGTTGTTTATAATTTTTTATCTGCCGAGAAGTAGAGAACTTAAATACTTACTGAAATGTGAGTCTAGACTCTAAAGAAAAATAAATTATCTTGTATTACCCATACATTACCTGTAATAAAAATATGTGTATGTAAGAAATAAGTAAATAACGTTTACAGTCCACTGAAATTTAAAATATCTAGGTATGGGTTATAAATATTGGTCTTTATCAATTTTATGACAAACTCACAATCGAAACATTTTTAACTTTGACTCACGAAACATATTTACTTAAGTATGTATCTAATTTCTAATAAAATATGAACAGTATAATGTACTAAAATGTAAAAATATGTCTCAAACCAAAAAGTTTACCTTAAAAACAATAAAAAGTCAAATTTTGAATGTTTCATCAGCAACGTTATAAATTTTATTGTGTACTTATTTAGTATACAATAAGATCAATCAGAAAAATATACGCAAATGAATGAAAATTGTTGCTTTTGGTATGACACTATTTCCGTTCCTCTTAGTATTTAAATCATTAAATGTACGATATTTAATTTCACAAAGTCACAAGAATTTATTTTCAATAACAAATTAGACTATGTGCAAAAATTGAACAACCATGTTATTTTTAAATAATACGTAGCATATGTCTTGTGATATTCCATATTAATTATTTTTATTATTATTTATTTCTCCCCTATAAATGTATATTCAGGGCACGTGCGTTGTGCTTAAAAAGGTTTTGTAAATCAAATTGTATTTATTATTATTTATTCATCATTGTTTGAATATGCAATACATAATTTAATATGATTTCATTTAATTTATTTTAAAGCTTATTCATTAATCATATGGATTTATGAGTTCCTATAACATTTTATAAAGCCATGTATTATTATGTTTTACTAGAAAAATATTAAAACAAATACAGCAAAATAATTTTTAAAACAGTTATTTGAATAATGATATAAATATATAATAATATAATACAACTACTATAAATTATGGTATAATATAATTTAAATAAGATTAATCGAGTTTAAATTGGAATACCGAATAAGTAATTAATAATATTAATACATATAGTATACTTATATTTTATATGTGCATGTTTATCGACATCGAAAGTATTTTTATGGATGGAAATTTTATTTTTTTAAATTAAAAATAAGTATATTAAAGGTATATTTATAAAATCTAACGATGTGATTATATTATTCAGAATTACGGCCAATAACTGTATTATATTGCGTCCATTGCTGTTCATGATAGTTTTCAGAAAAAAATCGATATACTTAATGCCCTTTTGGAGTTTCTGAGCAACAAATACTAAATAACATGTCAGTAGTAAAAAGTTTTTCAGTTTCTATCTATATATACACACACACACACATATATATATACACAAAAATCAATTGACATTTATATACCTTATAACACGCTTACTTTTACAATGATCGTACTTGATAAATTCCGATTTAAATGGGTCAATTTCTAATGAATCGGAAGTGTACACGTTGACGACTAGGGTTATGAAGAATGGGCACTGCAAGCGTTCCTATTCTGCCAAGCAGCACTTCAACAATAGGCTGTGTTCCGGCAAATGATTATGATAAATTGTGTGTTTGTACCTACTTAAAAAGAAAAAAACTGAAAATAATAACAAAAAGTTTTATATACAATACGTATTTAATATATATGTGTCAGGGTCTTTTTATTGTGGCATCTTTTTTTCAGTATCTCCGACACAAGTATAAATTTGACACATTTATTTTCTCCACTCAATACTTCGTTCCAATATAAGACATAAATTTATACAGTTTTGTCATTAAAAAATAAGTTTCCGTTGTAATTTATTTATCCAATGGGAAATTTTTAATTAAAAAAATAAAATATTCTAAAAAATAATTATTTATTAACACAATGGCTATATTAGTAAAATATAATAAATGTCTAAACAGTAATAAAATAGACATGCACCATAGTTTACTTTCCTTCTCGTATAAAAGTGTCATCAAAAGTTTATTGATAATAATAATACTACTAATACATATTATAATAAATGAATGATCACAATCATCGTGCCGTATATTCCGAAATAATATTTTAATCTAATAATTAAAAATAATTAATATATTAATATATTATTAGAGTTATCAATATAATCAGTAACAAGCAACAGTTTAACCAAAATGTAATCATGTAGTCTAACGTTGAATACTGTATTATTCAACCTTGGATAGTCATGTTTTGTATCGTAATATACTAATATCGTGTTGGTAGATACGATTACATTTTTACAATAGTATTTTTATACGACACAATAAGTTGTAAACCCTCCTTAAAATATCAGAACTATAAAAACAATTTTAATTTTTAATTTTAACTATCGAAACAGTAATTCAGGAAATTCCGATAAGTATAGTTTTTCTATTACGATGATACCATATTTACATTCAAGCAATAACAATTTTTTTTGCTTCACTGGTACAATTTATCTCACATAACTTCGTGTTTGATACATATTAGATAGTATTTCATAGTAAATGTATATTAAACTAAATATTTAGTATATTATTAATAATTTTAATAGCTTTAAAAACAAATGGCTTTTTACATAAATATAAAGATAAATTAGTTTTATTTATGATTTCTAAACATAAATTCATCTTAATAAATTTTGTTTATTAATAAGCAACAAAATGTGAATCTACAAAACGTAATAATATTTTATATTCAACTTAATAAATATAAACAACAAGTAATTTTTTCGAATTTAAATACCATTTAAAAATACATACTATGTACTACATAGTATTGAAAATATGTAGAACCTATACAGAATATTATAACTTAAAAATTTAATAGAGTCATTATTATAAATCATTATATTTTATAATGGTATCTGTGTACTTAGTATTTCTTTATAAATATAAATGAAAAATATCTAATAGTTTATTTAATCACTTTTCCATTTTAAACTTGTTATTTATTTTAATAGTATATTAAATTTAAAAAAACCTGAATATCTTAAAATAAGTAATCATTCATAAATATGATTTCAACAAAAATGCATATATATTAAACACTTAATATTGTATTTATAACAACATACATATTTATTCTTGTATTAAATTTGTGGGTTTTATTAACACAATTTAAATGAAATTTTTATTATTAAAATATTTACAATTTATCTACTACAGTTAGTCATCATGTTTTTAAAAATTTTTAATGTCTATAAATAACTGTTTGAATTCTTTTTTGTTAATATATATAACCTATATTTACAAAAAAAAAATCAAATATATTTTTTGTTTATAGATAGATCTGTGATAGATAAGAGATACTTTCAATACAAAAAAAAAAATTATGTTATGTTGAAATAGTTATTTTAAATAAAATTTAAAAATTATAAAAAAAATCTAATAGTCTTCAAAGTCATAAATATATATAATAGTAATTAACAAAATACAATTATGATAATTTATGATAAAAAAAAAACAGAGAAAAATAATCAAAATAAAAACAATACATTGTATAAAATTAATATATTTTTTTTGCTCCATTGATTATCAAATATTACCTATGTAAAATAATTTATGTGTAATTCGAATTATAACATTTTCGATAACAATGTTATTGATATAATCAAATTAATGAGAGGTTTTGGTAAGAAAATATAATATTTTACTTGATTTAATAATTATCTAAATTATGTTTACACTTTTTGAATGATGATGTCCACATATACCTATAATATGTTAATAATAAGTTGTATTAGAAAAAAAATACTGCATTAATGTCTACCTACTAAGTTTATTACAATTTTTAGAATGTATATAGGTTGTAAGCAATTTACATAATTGGCTAAAAGATTGCACTAATTTATTAGAATGAAAATATGATAATTTTTTCTTTGTTAATTATATTCTTAAAAAAAAAAAAAACAATAGGTAGACTTACTAGTTTCTACAAACAAATATATTATATATCGTGCTTACCTACAATAAATTCATATTTCACTTTACTTGACATAATAATGTACTATAAAAATGTATATTACCCATAATTCCTCGTCACCTAAATTCACATATTTTTAATAATTACAATTTTAATCGTTTGAATAATATTGTATAATAATGCATACATGTAAATTTAAGCTTATAATTAATTTTTAGTGTAATTCAGGTAAGTACCTATTGGCTTTTCTTTTAATGCTAGATATCAGTTTAATAATATAATATTATATATTTTTATTCGTTAACATTTGTATTACATAAATTTTATGTCCAATTTACTATTAAATTTTAAAACATAAATTTAAAATATATCTTTTACAAGAAAAAAAGTATTTTTACCTTATAAAATAATAAATTTAGAATACGATATTTAAAGATACAATCAAATCAATATTTTTTTCATGAACTAATAAATTAATTTTTCAATATAATTTATCAAAGCCTAATTGGTATATATAAATAGAAAATGAAAATCTCATCATTTTTTCGTATTTGTACAAAAATGCATTATTTTTTTTTTTTAAATAGTGTGAACTTAGAATAAAATGTAATATGTAGGTATCTACTATTTAAAATAAAACAATGACAAAAAAATATAACTTGTGAATTTAAATAATATTTTGTAAACTATAGTTAACTAAAATCCAATTAAGAACAAATATTAGTTTAATTATAATTATCTATAATGACTTTTAAATAATTTAAACTATTTTATTTTAATTTTTTAATAATATAAATTATTATTATCAAAAAAACTATCGATATAGGTTTTAGAAAATAACTTTAACTGTACAAATACTATAAATATATCTATGAACTATGACTTAGGTCTAAGTCTTATATTTAAAGACAATTTTGTTCTGCAGAACATCATCTCTAACATTTCGTCGCATTCTTATTATTTGTTTATTATAAATCGTTAAAAAAATGTTTTAGATGTTAACCATGTTTAATTTAATCCTGTGTTTAACATTTAGACGTCGGCGAAAGCATGGAAAACTTGATGGACGAAACTCAAGAAAAGTTCAGTTCATTATTTGGAAAAGCAGAACAACAAGCTGAAGATGTAGAAAAATCAGTAGAAGAAAAAGTAAACGATGTTACTTCAGCTATGCCAGAGTAAGTGGCAATTATTATTCCATGGATACTTGTATCGTTTGTTGAAATTAAAATTGTGATAAAGTTATGGCCTACTTATTGATTTAAGAGACTATACACCATTACATGTCATAAATAAGTTATAGTGTACATTGATTATTCTCCATGGTCATCTTATAACATATATAAGTTAACCAATTGTTATTTTAAGTACCAATACATATAACTACCTATTTATTCATGTATTTTATTTATAAGATAATGTAGAGTATAATGTCAATCACCAATAACGTAGGTATAAGGCATAAATATAGTTTATTTATAGTGTATACAACGTGACTAAACCAACTAGTATTAATAAACAATACATTAAAAAAAAAATCATTTATTTTGTATATTAATATTGTACTATTTGACCTACCTCAACTTAGGTTTTAAAGCATATTATGTTATTTTTTTTTAATGGTTTTAAAAGTATTTTATTTGTTTTAACATAATACATGCATACGTGTATTGTAGAATTTATACATTATACAAGTAGTAAGTATACATATTTATTTTTCTTATTAATTTATTAAAAAAAAATGTGGTATGAATCTCATAATAATGAATATAATATATTCATTATATGTTGTTAAACAAATCACCTTGCAAGAAACCCATGTATAATAATACATGGACAGAATTGTCGAGGAAACGTTTGTATACCATTAAAAAAATTGTTAACCTCCTAAAAATAAATTAATTGTTTCATGTTTAATATAATATTAAAAATTCGTGGATAAATAAAATTATAGATACAAGACAAGCATATGTTTATAAACTTATCTTATCCCGAAAAAAACTTACAAAATCTACATTCCCTAACACTAAAACACGAAAGCACGCAATGCCTGGCCTCGCGTATATGCAAAACATAGATATTTATAGAACACTCATGGCGAGGGAAATAGGTATAAAATGCTATATTACTAGGGCTAGGGACTTCTAGGAGTTTGCATGTTTTTCAATAATCATTCAAAACATAGCTAAGTAATATAGAAATTTGTTTCATGGTAATACGAGTTCATATTTAAAATTTATAGTTGCATATTTTGCATATTTGACCATTTTTTAATTATAATTGCATATTTGAGCATTTTTAATATGAAAATGGTAGTTTTATAATTATTTAAATATTTTATACAATCACTTTTAAATTTAGATCGATTTCCTAGACCAGGAATATTACATTTATGGTTTTATATATATAATTAGACATTAGTATTGTTTTTCTTGCTGAACGCTCCCACTGTTATTTATGGGCTATGGCCTTAATGGTATACCTCACACGTGATTCCTGACTAGAACTCGGGTGTTAGAAGAAAATTAATTATTTATTATGACAAGTTTTTTTACTCTAAATTAAAATTTTATTATTTATTTTTTTTGTGCATATTTTAATAACATATTTGGTAATTTTTAAAGGCATAAATGCATACATATTTTAAGGTTTTTTAGGGAATGAAGTCCCTAGCCCTATATATTACATTACCACTAATAATAATACATTATATACACAGGTCACAATAAATGCGTACATTTTATGGTATAACATATTATATGAACATATTTTACAGCCTTAGCCCTTAGGTTTATTAGTCATTACTTTTTTTTACTCATTAAGATTATGAATATGTATCTATTGATATTACAGCTAACGTCCTGTTTTGAAGATATTGTTTTTAAAATACGTATAGGTAATAATAATAATTAATAGATAATATATTGTGTTACCACCCTATAACAGTAATGATAAATCAATTACTTTTATTTATTTATTTATTTTTATAATTAGATATCATGAAAAATGCTTTCTTTTTAATTTGTTTTAAAACAAAATATTTGCTTTAATTCTTTAGAAGTTTTTTTTAATTATTTTTTAAAGCAATTAAAAAAAAACTAAATTATTTGTTAAAAAACCTAAACAAATTATTTTAAAGTAAATAATTAAAAAAAAAACATTTTAAAGACTCAAGTAAAAATATGTTAAAATAAAACTTTGAGGGTCTTTCTTTCATAATATCTCTAATCTATCAATATAACTAGAACTAGCTAGTTTTTTTTATAAGACTTACTTTTTAACACAATAATTTAATACCGAACAATATTTATGAACATTATTTTTATCGAATACAATTTCATCAAGCAATTAAATTCTTTAAGCTTGCAAAAATCATTTCTCATGTCCTGCTCACGCAAATGTGTGTGGCCGAGCCTTGACCTTTGGCTGTTATAGGTAGACACGCAAATCGTCAGTTAGTAACACTAAATATATTGTATACTTACAATCAAGATCAAGTTTTTTTTAATATTATTATTAACCTTTTAAACAGGTTATAATTTTATTTTGAATGTGTTTTTTTTTTTAGAAAACCTAAAACACAAGAAGTTATTCTTCTTACAGTTGAAGAAACTAGAATAATACCAATAGACTTAATCAAATCGGAAATTCTAACAAATGGAAATGATTCCGTGTTTGAAGAGGTAATTAAAAAAACAAAAGAAGAACAGAAAGAAACAAAAACAGAAGATTCTCTGATTGATATAAACGTAAAACAAAGTGAGAAAGAAGAAAAAGTCGAAGAAGAAAAAGTCGAAGAAGAAAAAGTTGAAGAAAAAAAGTCTGATGAAGAATTAGAAGAAGGAGAAAAAATTGCTGAAAAAGAAAGTGTTGAAGAAAATGAAAAAAAAAGTGATGAAATAGAAGAGTAAATATCAAAGAAGGTAAAATAATTAAAGGATGGCTCAAAAATATATTTAATACATTTTATAAAAAGAAAAAACTATTTAAAAGATTTATATTTCTAGTGGAATTAACAATTTTATACTTATATTTTTTGATAATATACTCCTATTATAGAGATCAAAATTGCATTAATGTTTATAATATATATTAAATTTACATATTATATGCCTAATAGTTAATAGTTTAGCTAGTAAGTTATTTTCAAAAATAATGTAAGTGAGATAATCATTTTATAATACAACAATATATAGATTAGTTATTTGATTATAAATACAATTTTAAGATTAATTTTTATACTAATTTTATACTAAAAATTTAAGTTTAAATCTACTTTAAACATTAAACTTGTTAAAGAATTCAGCAGGGCACAAATAGGTATTTGCTACCTGAAAAAGCACTGATGGTCTAAACTCCATTAAATGATTTTTATTATTTTTAAATCGAGATAGTAATATTATTTCTAAAAGTTGAAAAGTTTAATATAATTATATAAAATAAAATAATTTTGTATCACGAGGAATAATTTGTTGTACATTGATTTTAATATATAGGTAATTACGTATAAAATTATCTATAATCTATATAGTAAAAAGCAATAACTTTGTGAAGAAAAATCAATTATTATACATAAAAGAAATGGTTAAAATGTTGCATCTTTTTAGTAAAACTTAAAATATTATGTTAAAATATATTTAAATTATTTGAATATTTTAAATAAGTTATTATATTTTAATAAATGTTAATATTACTTTATTTTTTATTTTTTAATTCACAGGAGCACAAACACCTTAACCATATTATTTATTTAACAGTTGTAATTTGTAAGTAGTTAAGTAAAAACGGGTGCTGATCTAATCTTATAAAGTGTTATGTTTTTACCAATAAGTCATGGATTAACATTATGCTGAACACCGTTAGGTCATAAGAAGTGTGTCAATTTATTACCAACAATATAATTTTTCCAGGACAATAAATTTCAATCGTACCAATTATTCCATTAACTACATAATAGTAAATACTTATTCCTTTATAATCGCTATATCGTTAATGATTAATTTTGTAACAAACGTAAAACGGTAATACGCTTTAATTTTTATAAGCATTAATTATTATTAATCTATCATCCAAATTATTAAAATCGTACAAACATAAAAAAAAACATTAACAGTGTAAATAGTCGACTGCCTACTCCATTTTAATACTGGATGTTCATCTTAAAAATATTACAATACTTTAAGTCTTTAACTGATTAATACTAGTATACGGGACACGATGTCCAGCGTATTTACACGACTATATGTCATCATAATAATATATTTAAAATTAAAAAAAAAAAAAATTGAAAGTAATGTAATATTTTTAAGCCTATTTAACCTGGTGTTAAAGTTGTTATGCATTTTACTAATAAGGAAAATATTAAAAACGAAATATTTGTTCTTGTAATGTGCTCAACTCAATTAAACAAAAAATGCATCAAGTATAATGTACAGATTTTTGTAAAAAATCTAGATTTGTTTTTCATGAAAAAAAAATATTAAATCAATTTATCTGCTTTAAAAACATGGACAATTTTGTAAAATCTAGTATATTTTTACACAAATTTAATAATTAAAAAGGAGATATTGATGAGAAACTGTGTACGACTGTACGAGTGTATACGATGAAATGTAAACAGTTCGATTAAAAATTTAACTGTACGCTGGATAAAGAAAATAATGCCAGCTACTGAGAGACCACATTTTCCTTAAACCTATTGTGAAATAGGCCTGACAGTCAACGAAAATTAACTCGATTACCCATAGATTTGTAAATCTATAATGTGAACCTACCCTAACCCAATCACTATCGTCGAAGTTATATCGCGGTCGAAGCAACCTTCCTAAATGATATAGAATACTGTGAGATTTTCCGTTGGTCAGTGAGTAATAACTAACCATATTTCTCCACGTCTGTTGAGCCATCCGATTAACAATGGTTATTTTAAGACCAACCAACAATATAAACTACGAGGTAAACATACGAAAGGGTTAGGTAACTGTGATAGATATATAATTCTATTCTAGCTTGCAGTGTTGAGAAATATCTAGAAAAATTATCTAGATAGAATTGATTTATCTTTTATCTTATTTAGATAATTCTCAACTCATTTATATTTATCTTCAACTAGATAAAATTCTAGTTATCTATGAGTACCTATTAAGATAATTTATTTTTATGGGTTAAAAAAAAAAAAAATTAAAATTAAAAATATTATTTTATTTTTATTTTCTTATATACTGTATACCTACTATAACTATTAGACAGAAAATAAATGTTTAGTAAAATGTATTTCAAAATTGAATATTCATTATAAATTTGGAGTTTATCAGTTTATATCATAAATAATGAAAATTCTCAAAAACATAAAATATTATGTAATGCACTAAATCCTAATGTTATGCATAGAGGTCGGAATAACATTCTCTTAAAACAGCCAAAATATGATGCTAATATTATTACTCTCCTAAAAATTTGATAATATTCTTTTAATATTTTTTAAAAACTGTAGTTAAATATACAAAAATATGCTTTTACAGTAATATATTATTCTAAATTCAAAATATGTTTTTATATTTAAAAAAAATACAATATAATTGATACATAAAGGTCATTAATTATGATACAATTCTATATGTTTACTGGGATATTTTTTTTTTTATTTATTTAAATAAACAATTATAGGTAAGTACCTTATAATTTAGATTTAAAAAAATTTTAACTCAACATTTTATTAACTCATTCCATATTGTTATTCTATTTATAATTATCTCAATAATAACAGAATAAAAATGTATTTAATATTATTAATAATTTTCGTCCCTACAACACAAAATATCTAAATTCTAAAAAATTAATCGATATATTCTCTAATATTTTTTTTCATACGAAATATTCTCTTACCTAAAAATATTCTCAAACATGGAAAAAAAAACTTTTGCCATTCAATTATATGATTCATATTTTATATAGATTTCAAACTAAAATTTGACTGCATACTCAAAAAAAATATGCAAAAGAATATATTCCGACCTCTAGTTATGTAGTAGTAAGTAGTAAGAGCAACTAATAATAGCAAAAGTAAAAACATCTATCCCCAGTATGGCAGTACCCGCCGGCCAAAACTGTATGACGATGGTCTTCATTAGCTGTTTTATACAATTGTAAAGTATAAACAAATAATAATTATTAGTATTTATTATTAAATTGAACCGACAAAAATAAATCATCATTCTTGGATTTAAATAGAGTATTTAAATTTAAACAATTTATAAACATTATAATTTATAAGCCAATACAATTATAATAATAGCTAGGTAACAATTTTATTTTATAATACCATAACATATTGGAAATTATTAGTATAATAAAATTATTTCCTCTATTTTTAATTCAATGTTCTCAAGAATTATGCAAATTAACAAGCGATATTTTTTTAAGTTCCAAAAAAAAAAGTCTTAAATAATTTTAATCAATGCGTTAAATTAGTTAAAGAGATTTTTTTTAATATAACACCACAATACCGCCCTCAGCGTCGCACTAGTTGAAAGACTATTTAGTAAGGCAATCCAAGTGTTAGCACCTAGACGTTACAGGTTAGGTGATAAAACTTTTAACATGATTTCATGTTGTAGATCAAATATGGTTTGAATTATTATTTTTTTCAAATGTAATTTTTTTCGCTTTATAAACTCAAAGACTGACGTATCTTTTAATGAAATTTATTCAAAAATTAACTTATTTTTATTTTTTCAAATTTAAGCTTTTTTTGTATTGTGAAATCAAAGAATGACTTTTCATATGTTCTCATAAATAAACTATTTTATTTTATGTTTATATTTTAAAATGTTTTAAATGATAAATTTTTTACCTAATGTCCTAATACCTGTACCTGCCTATATCACTGAATATTTGCAAAATTAATGAAATTATCTGATATTTATCTAGATAAAAATTAGTACAGTCATCTTTATCTTGATAAATTATTAATTCTTTTCCCAACACAGTTAGCTTGTATCTCCGTGTCAGTCGTACCGGTAAATTCTCAATCAAACAGTTTTTCCGTCGAAAATTATAACTGCGTAAACTGGAGGGGGTCTCAACACTTTTCTACTTAAGTAAATGTTAAAACGTACAAAACATATTTTATAATAACATTTACAATTTTTGTATTATAGAATAGCAATGAATTCATTATCATAGTATATATAAGTCCAAGTTTGTAACAGTTGACACGACGCACGCCATTTTTAGAGAAGTATAAAGAGACATTTAACTTAATGTATTTTTTTCGTATTTAAATAAACGTATAGTAGTTATGTTAAATGATAAATATAGCACTTTAATATAATTATATAATACATACGTACATGTGTATCTCATAAAACAAATCTCAATAAAAAAATGATAAGAATTTTAACATTTTAAAATTTGAAAAGGTTAAAAATTTTAATGTTCTCAAAACTTATTTTAAACTAAAAATATAAAATTAATTTATGTAAGTTCCTTACATTATCTTCACATAAATTTTGATAATAGGCTATCAATTCGTTCTAATACCTATTTAATTTAAAACAATATAAAGTTAAATTTGCCATGTTCTAACAATTAAAAATACCAAAATTACACAATATGACCTATATATATTGTTTATATTCTGTCCGACTCATAATACTGATTATAATAAATTATTGTGATTACTGATTAGGTATACTAATTAAACTGATTATTATTGCAGTAATAAACTTAAGTAAGAAATAATAACCAATCGTAAGTAATAATAAAACATACACACGACACTGTGTTACATTCAAATTTCAAAATAATAATTGGTGAAAAACGTGCTAAATCTAAACATTATATAAGTACCTAACCTATACTTGATTAATGGTGGTTAGTGTAGGTACCTATGTTTGCACAAGTGCACATGCACTACCTACCCAAACTCAAAAAAAATTGAAACAATAAATTATAATAATACAACTGAGTACCTAATTGTAGTGTTATCAAAATTATGTTTCAAAATATAAATATAGAAATTATGATGCTGCTCGATACTATTTTTCATGTTTAAACCTCAACCACTTTTGAAAAGAATGATATGTTTTTTTTTTTGCATAAATAAATTTAATTAAAAGTTGTTTTAAATTCGGCGTTCTTTTTGAGAAACTATATTAAATAAAAGAGTGTAAAATACCAAACTAATAAAAATAAATAAATATTATAAATAATTGATAATATGATACGATATATCATGTATATTGTATGTATAACATACATACCTATTACTTACTATTGGTACCTATTATTTTTTAATGGAAAAAAATCAATTAGAATCATGCTAGATAATAACTTAAGTTAACTTTCATTATATATTAACTTATATTGTAGTCTGAAAATTTTGTAACTTTTAATTAATGATAGATTAGTGATTACTAGGGCACAGATGTTGCATTTGTAATTTTTTTTCTACTTTTTTCTTTAAATGCTAAGCAAGTTTAAAATGTGTCATGTAAATACGACCTAAAATCTATAAGTTTTAAGTGCAATTTTTGGATTTTTATTGAACTTATTCATTAATAAAACAATTTTTTTTAAGTTTTTCTTATAATTTCACTTTTTAATACTTTTTAAACCATTTTGTAAATATTGTTAGAGGGTTACCAGGAGGTTTGGCAGTAAGTGATTTAGTTTTTTTTTAAGTAACTAATTTATTTATTTAAAATTTATTTTTTATCAGCAAGTGAGATCAAGGTCTTTCACAGACTATTAAGTAGTGTACCATAAATTATATTAACCCATTTCATTCAGCGATATCTTATTCTCTATTTCCATTAATTTAGTTTTGCTTTAGAAGAAAAAGAAAATTTGACAATATTGGCATCAAAAATTCATATCATCAACTTATTTCAACAACAACAATAATCATAAATAAATTAAGTAAAATAATTATTCTTAATTTGAATTAAGAATATATCTAAATGATGCCATGACAACACAGTTGTTAGACAGAACAAAAATTATTGTCACAACGGTTGTATGTAGAATTGCTATAAAAAAAAAAAACAAATTATTAATGAGATCTGCTCAGTTAATGAGACCTTGCAAATGAACATTTTTGAAGATTGACCCTAACACGTAACTCATATACTAAACATATATAATAAATTTCTCACTTCACTCATAATCTAAAATTTATATTACAATTATTAGAATTACTTGGATGAAACACTTATGTATTAAGATTATGATGAAAAAAAACAACAACAAAAACATATTATACAACTATATTAATAGAGTATTGCTTAATTTCTTATTTATTTATATATCTATAATCCATTTATATTATGACTAGTTCTCGGCTATAACCAATTCATGTCCAGTTCAGTCAGTTAACACACCCCTCCGATTATCACTATAATATAGATTATTGTTAAGCTGGATTATCATTGAAAAATGTAGCAAGTTATCTATTGATGATTGTAGTTCAGTATATTCCAATGCTACTAGATAAATACACGCTGTATAGTTGTTGAGAAAATGATATGACACAACATAAAAGCCTATTATGCGATGGCAGTGGTGATAAAAAAAAGTAATTAGTGTTATCACCCAGTGAAGAACATGCGCCGAGAAATACTCTTTTAAGTTTTAATATAAATGGATAATATAATTTTTTTTAATGATAAGTATAAATTATACATTATATTTATTTATATAAGTAATTGATAGATATTTAATTGCTTAATCAGTTAAGTTTGAAATATTTTATTGTTGAATATAAGTTATGATTATATGCCAAAAAAAAAAAAAAAAATAAATAAACAAAAATTGGTAATATGAATTTACACTTATTTAACTTAACTAATAATTATATTTTATACCGGTTGTATACGAACTATAAAGATGTCAATAAGAAGTAACAACAATAATGTTATTTACACTAAATATAGCAATAAAAGTAAAAATCCATTCTAAGAAATTCAATTAGATACACTACAAAAAAGTATATAGGTATATATACCCATAAATAAATATATATATTCAATCTATACTTAAGATGTCAACAGTAAAAATTATTAAATTTATATTAAAATGATAGGTGAATCACACTGGAGGGAGGACCGTTTCCAGGAACTTCTTAAGATCTTTTAATTCCTATAAAACATAAATAATACAAAAATTAAAACTAATGTATTTTAAAAAACTATAATATAATTAATAATAATAAACGATATCATTAATATTTTTTTTGGATTAAAATAAGCAAAAATTTTCCTATATATTATGTAATAAGAATATAAATTAAATAAACATATTCTATGAAGGAAAGAATATTATATTAAAATTGTATAAATATAAATAATAATCAAAAATATACCTATATAATTTTATAAATCACGTATAAAATTAAAAAGAAATATAAAACGAAAAAAATGCCAATTCTTACTTAAAAATTACTACTGAAATATAATATATAAAAAAAAATTATTAAAAACTTCAACAAAATGTTTGCTTTCTTAAAAACTAGAATATATCCAGCCTAGATCATTTTGCAGTGTACCAATCGGTCATTGGTATATAATAATGAAGACTAATGTATTTTTATCAATTTCAATAAATATAAGAAAAAGCTATATATTTTCATAATTTATAAATTATTTATGATAGTTATTAATTATTTTCTTTTTATGCCACATTCACTTAATTAAATTATTTTTTCTTGTAGTGGATGTCAATTTCAAAAATAGTATGTATACTGTGATTAATACATTTTTTTATACAAAACGAAAAGAATATTTCATAAAACTAAAGATGTTTTTTAATATCATGGATATAATATTTTCATGTAGACTAACTCTATTCATCATTATTGTAGAATACCATAATTGTATTGCATACTCATCAATGCAATAAAAAATGTATTTTAATATTACTAGATGTAATTGATGTATCTAAACTGGATAAGAACTGGAAATGAGGTTGTAAATATATCATGTATTAAATTAAATCGGAATAATAATAATTTACATCAACTAGGTACTTAAAATGGAATGGTTGTGTGATGATAACTGTTTTAAAAGTGGATAGAAACTTTGTAGCAAATGAAGATATATGATTCATAATTAAAAAACTAACAGTTTAACAGACAATTGATTACCAACATTTTGGGTCAGCCAGTATTCTTATATTGCACAAACAAATAAAAAAAAATCCTTGCAAAACTATCAATCATTCATGCTGGTTAAAAAAAAAAAAAAAATTATTATTAAATACCTAACATTCAAAATATGGATATTTATTATTAAGTGAATACTGACTTTATAAAGAGAATATTTGTTAAGTGAATGCGACATAATTATAAAATAACATTTTATCATCCAAATTGGATAAGTTTATTTTCAAATTTGATTTGTCACTTAAGTAACTTCTCAATTAAAAGTATATGAATTAAGCTAGGTAATATTTGTACCATATTTATATGTTTAACTAAAAATATCAAAATAAAATAAATTTTATTACAGATAAAAGAATAATTAATTCAATTTGAGTATAAATGTAACTATTATTAGTTATATTTTAAAAGTATTATTTTTAAACTATTAATTAACAAAAAACAATAGCAAATACATACCGCATCAGATGAACTATGCATCAATCCTTGATATGTTTTCAGTTCAGTACGTTTAGCAAAAGACTTAAGAATGGATGCTGTAAGTTGACCCCATTTTAGTGGTAAAATTGGATCACAATCTCCATGACACTGAAGAATTGGCATATCTTTGTTACTTATAGCAGCCTAAAAAGCAATCATAAATATATTTTATCAAAAATAGAAGTTAACTAATGATTCTTACTGCTGGAAAAGTTTTATGCAATGGTATCCAACATGAAAGAGCCATAACTCCAGCTAATGGTTTGTTATAAGTAAAAGCTGAATACAAAGCAAGAGCTCCACCTTGTGAAAATCCGCCGAGGGCAATACGAGATGATGGTATGTTGGAAGTTTCGATCTCACGATCAATAAGTGAATGCACTAATTTTGCAGCTTCTTTGATTCCACATTCATCTTCTGGACCTGATTCATCTAATGTAAACATATCAAACCAAGAAGGCATGCGAAAACCTTGGTTTAGAGATACTGGCATCGGGCTCCTGTTAATTTATATTTAAAAAAATATAAATAAAGGTTTAACAATACTATAACTACAACAATTAAATAATTAAAACTTACGCAGATGGACATATTACTTTCATATAAGGTTGTCTTATTTGTGTCATGGCTTCGGCCCAGCCATTTCTAAGTACAAATTAATAGAATATGTTAAAAATGTAAGAGAGTTTTAAAAAAAAAACATAATTATTATATAATTAATAGTTAATCAAATAAATTAAGAAATAAAAACATTATGGGTATACCTAATGTAATATTATATTAAAAAGTAGTCAATGATAAAAATCTATAAAACTCGAATGATTAAATTTATTTCATGATTATTTTTAAAATATTTAATTAGTTTTAAATTTAATTAATAGACAGAAAAACAAGTTATACTGTACCCAGAATCTCCAAGACCATGAAAAAATATTACCTGCATAACAAAAAATGTTTAAATAGTAATGAAATTAATGTTCATGTAAGTATATGTTAAAGAATATTGTTATAATATTATAATTAATTACTTTTAAATAAATATAAAAAACACATTAAAAATCATTCTATAAACCTAATACTACAGTTTATGATATACTTATTAGTTATTTTTTAGATTAATTTATAATTTAAAAACAAAATACTGTGGCCAAAGTACTACTAAGAAGAATTAAAAATACAAAAAAATGTACCTAAGTATAAAAACAATTTTTTGAGCGACTGAGCAAGTGAATAACATAATTTACAAGTAACAACTATAGGGTTAATTACATTAAAGTAACTATCAAACCCAATATAATTTAACTAACAAAGTATAATATTTCATTAAAGTTACGCAGTATACAATCTATCTAATAATTAAAACTAACTTTGGCTGAATGGAAAATATTAAAAAAAATTTTTTATAAAATAATATACTTACAGTGGCCGTTTGTTTAACGGACGAAGATATTACCACGGGATTGATAGACATGTTCGCGACGGAATATGCGAAAGTATTGTTAGAGGAATTAATCACGAAAAACAACGAAAAAATCAATCCAATTTGGGTTAATGCCAGTTTTTGAACTGCCGAACTTTTGTGGTTATGTAAATCCATAGAAATGTCGACAAATTTCATGGAACACTAAACCTAACCGATACGAAATTTAAAACACAAAATGTTACCACGCATTTGAATAAATTATAATATTATGTCGACGGTATTATATTTTCGGTAACGGATCCAATAACACTATCTACGTTCGAATTTTTCTTTGATCAACACGTTCAGATCATTTATCCTGTTCATATTTATAACATTTATCACGATTTATGCTATTGCTCAGCGTTGTGGTCCCCGATAGGCAATAATACATTATATTATATAACACACTAGTTAGGTATTAGCTAATAATAATTATTATGTCATGGCCGCCCAAAGGACAACTTATGTTTCCCTACCTATACAACTGGTCTCCCAAACTTTGTTCAACACAAAGGAACACGCACATAAACCACTACCGCATAGGTACCTAACCTAACCTACTATAGAATAAATTAATATAAATAATGGATTTTAAATTAATTTAATGTAAATTTGCATAGGTACTATATAGATGAGTATCAAGGACATTACAGGCGATTGTGACCTATTTACCTGATGAGTTCAACTATCATTATTAATCGATTTTTTTTTCACGTCAGTGAAGAGGTCTATTGAGACGGTTTTATACTTATTAATAAGTAGTCACTACCTACTATGTTCATTTAAGCACCTTTATAATATACGCTCATATTGCAAACTATTAACTGATTTTTATACGTCTAACTATACTGCATACCTGTGTACCTATATAATATATATATATATATATGTTTACATTGTGCACGAAATTCTATTTTGCATAATATACTTATATCTACAGTCAATATTCTAATTAAAAACTAATTTGGTATTAACCTAATAATACAAAAATTAATTAATATTGTTGATAAATATAATTCTTGATATAATAACATTTAATATATTTATTAATTAGTTAATTACTTTGCATAGTATATATATAGTACTATGGGGTTAAAATTTTTAATAAATAATATAGTCTTACCTTTTAAGTTACAATAAGGGTAGGAAATTAACAGTTATAGAGCATAGGCACTCTAAATAAGAAAATTAGCTTTATAGCTTTATATATTTGTATAGGTGTGAGAATATTTTTTTACACGAATATTAAATATAATTATTTGCGTGTGTAATTGAGGCTAGTACCTAAGGTAAATGTAAAATATTTAGTAACAAATTATTATAAAATTAGTTCTGGGTAAACAGAACTAACACCTGTAAAAATGTAAAATAATGTATACTGATTAAAAGAATTTTTTCCCTTTGTAGATATGCTGACTTAGAATAAGTACGTACAATTTCCTCCATTATCCGCTTATTGTGTAAAATTATTTGTTGCGGTTGTTCTATGAAAACCAAATTTTATTATGGTTTCATATTTATTGATCAACTTATAAAATTATACAGCGCTATAATAGATGAAGTATTATATTTTCATATATCTTGACTTTTTGAAGTTTTCTATTATTTATCTTTTAAACTATATAATCTGTAACATTATATTTAAATTTTTAATCAATTTGTTTCTAAAAAGTTTTAACACAACTAAAAAATATTTAAAATATGTTATTTTTTACATTCAAAAATATATTCTTGGACAAAAATTACAAAATATCGATATTAAAACATTTTTCACCTTTTTATTCAAACTAGTAGGACATATATCTTAAATTTATTTGATTTGGTTAAAATGTACCTATATGTTTTTGTGTTACATACATTATAATAATGCCTTCAATTAGACGCTATATGTGTTGTTTTCACGTCTTGTAAAATATTTACAACATTTAGCGCATTCATGGCAAATTTGCATTTAGTAGAACTAATTATTTGTTGTAGCTTAAAATTTTAATATAGACTGAATTGTCATATAGTCAATGTTAAAAACCTATTGAAAATATTACAAATTAAAAATACTCATACCTATCTAGCTTTAAAATTTGCTTAAAAAATTAAGATTCCCTCTGAAGAAAATAATGCAATTCATTTCATCTACGTGACTACATGTAAGAACTTAGGCGGTATGGTGGGTTCTTTCCTGCAACTTATATATATCTATATTTAACTGTTCCTATATGTTTTATGTACAGAGAACTTACCAAGTCCTTCATTTTTCAACCGCTTTCTGTTATTATATTCTTGAAGTATATCTTATGTTCTTAAGTTGTTAGAACAATCTTTAGGTATTATTACACTATATTCATCATAAATATAAATATTAGAGAAGAGCGGGATATAGAAATACCAGATCATTGAACTTTTGGACAAAATTGATTTTGATTTTTTGCTATTTTATAAGAATGTCTCTACAAACCAAAGAATTGTGTTCAACGTCTGGATGAAATTTTTAAACGGAAAACAGAAACATCAGTATTCAGCATTCAACTACGGGACCAGGCATTTATCAATCATTCTATTATCTTGATTAATGACCATAATTAAATGTAAT
The DNA here is from genome assembly GCF_002803265.2 of Melanaphis sacchari. Taxonomy (NCBI): domain Eukaryota; kingdom Metazoa; phylum Arthropoda; class Insecta; order Hemiptera; family Aphididae; genus Melanaphis; species Melanaphis sacchari. The sequence continues at coordinate 3,487,071 of NW_020271173.1, forward strand.
CTATATAATTTAATCTATGTAATATACATTTTTAAATATACCTTATCATTAATATACTACAAGTATATCACTTACAAACTTACAATATAATGTTATTAAATTTTATAAAAAAAAATGAATTCATATTATTATAAAAGACAATGCTTATTGCGTATATCATTGTGTGTGTGTATGTAAATGATCCACAGTCAAGTCTATTGCACTTGTGGTTCTGAAATTTGTTCATATAGGTAATAGGCATAGAACTTATAGTATATGGTAATAGGTAATACTATATCCGAGGATATAAACTCCAAGTCAATTTTTTAAATTTTGTATTTTAAAAACGGATTCAGTCTTACATAGGGATGTATTTGTTGGCTGACAGCGAAAAATTAATATTTTGTATATTATTTGCATACTTAATATATAGGATTGCCAATGTTGCCATTGTCAATGAAAACTATTTTCATTGTCATTGTGACTGGATATAATTTTTGACCTTTATTTTATATTTAGTCGAAACAACCCAAATAATTGTCTAAAAAATCTATGCCGTCTACATTTAATGGAGTTTTAAAAATAAGTACCTACCTAAATCAATTGGAATTTAACTTGTCACAAGTAATGCTGAGAAGGATCAACTATTAATTAATAAATAAATCAAATAATGTAATCCGTGTAAACTATGTAGTAGTTCCTACCTATATTAAGATTTATATTAATCATTAAAATAATAAATTTGCTAACACCAAAAATCGAAGACGACAGATGTTTAAGGATGCCCTTGATTATGAGTTATGTAATAGGTAATGGCTTATGCTAATATACGAAATTTAGTAAAATATTTTCAAATTATTAATATTAACCTATAGCTAAAAATATTGAGAACATGAGAACAATGCTTGATATCTAGGAAGTACCTAGTAAATAGTAAATAGGTACTAAGAAAAATGTGGACCATTATTTGTATATTATTATTGTCATGAATCATCACATTAATTGGCACTTATAACGCATCTCTTTAATAAGAATTAATATTCATAGGCCATAACCCATATAGGTATAAAACATAATACATAAATATTCGAAGGAATCTAACGTAATTCAAAATTGTATTCTTATTTTTAACGATCTTTCATATTTATCAAAAATACCTACCTTTATTATACTAATTGATTTAAGTGTAATAATGTACACAATAAAAAAATATAATAAATTTTTTTGAATTTTTATAAACAGGTATTTTAATTTTTTTGTTTTTTTTTTTTTTTTTTTGGGGGGGGGGGATTCTAGGTCGTGTTTTTTTTTCTATTGTCTATACGTTTAGAAATTAGAACTTATTCTCTATACATACCTGATATTTAAAAAATATATTTTAGCTAATTATTATTGATAATTTATATCACGTTTTTAATTTTTATAAATATTAATACAAAAATATTTGATGGGTCAAAAAGTTTGACAGTTTAGTAAATGGCATTACGCTTTTGATTTAGAGTGATGTTTTCTTAAGTTTAATTGTTTCTTTTAACATATTTCTTAGCCCAAAAAAAAGAAACAAATTTAGATGGTGTTATAGGTTTTGTTTGGTCGCAATACAGATATTATTATTAGACACTAGGACTAATATTGTCAGCATATAGATAGTTGATATATTATACTAATAACTTAGAAATAATAAGTTATAACTCCTCGAACACTTTATTTTAAATGTAATATGTATATTATTATCTAAAAGATTTACACATTTATCTGTGTTTGCTATTCCATTAATATGTGTACAAAATCAACCAGAGTTAATTTATTTTCTTTGAAGTCAAAATTTATTTTTATTTAAAAAAAAATCAACTCAAACCTTTGGTATATGAAACAAAGTAGATAGCTTTATATTTTTTGTTTTAATTTTTAAGATTACTCATATAATCTAATCAGTTTTAAATTCTAGCATAAAAAATGTTTTATTTATTATTAAAAAAACAACAGTCAAATATTTTAAAAACTAACAAGGTTTTTCTAAGTACTAGGTAGTATCTTTTTAATATAGTGGTAAGTTACAATGCGGAAATTTTGGCGGCAGCGGCAATGCCTGTCAATAAATAATAATAATTAGTATGTCACGGATAAAGACTTCTGTAGTTGGATACTTTAATAATATTAGTGTACATTATATTGTATAGTAGGTAGTGCTATAATAGTAAAGAAGTTTAAGGTTACAAACAATATTACATATTTCATCCATCTACTTATTGTCAACTTACTGTCAACACTCAACTGTCAAGTGTCAACGTCAAGACTGAAACAGTGAACTGTCAACTGAGTGAAGACTCCTGATTTCCAGAAAAGTACAGAAAATATCTCAGCCCTCAGGGGAACAACTGCCCATCACACATTCACACGGTTGCAGTAGTTTTATTATAGATCAATAAACCACAAAGGAACGTCTATCACAACCGCGGTTATCAAGAAATTTGACGTTTCGGCGGGTTGGCACACTGTCGTTTTCCGAAGACGTAACGTTTACGCGTTCGACCTTCACGCTCTCGACAAAGGTCGAATCCGGTAATCCGGCCGGACTGCGTCATGGGGAGGCGGTGACGCCGTAACGACACAGCAGCTGATGCAGTCGTTTGGTCGCCGTATCACTAGTTCTCGTCGTACTTTACTTGTTTCCCATTGGCCGTTCCCATTTACCGGTGACTGTCGATCGATATTCTTCAACGTTCCTCATCTACCAGATCATTTCCGTCCGACGACACACCATCGCCGCAATTCTGTTCATTGCATGTGAGTATACAATTATTTTAATAAACGACCGATAGTATTATTAAGACTAATTATATTATAGATCGTGTCTGAACTGTTTGATAAATGTATTGTGATTAATAGTACCCGCCTATTAAAACTATTTATTTTAAGTTCTATCGACATACCATTGTCATTTACACCATACATACATACATATATACATATCTATATGTATGTATACTTTTTTTTATAATTTAAACTAGTCGATAGTTTATGAAGAGGTTTTAAAATTCATTAAAAATTTATGTTACTACTGTTAGATTAATATCGTTAAAGCACGTTCCCAGGGCTGTTAGTCATGACTTAGACTCGTGTTATGACACTTATTTCAGCATTCTAAAATAGTAGTCTGCATAGTGCTGTATCAATTATGTCTGTTTATAGGCCAATCATTGTGGTGTCCAGAACTTCTAATGTCTATATCTATGCTAAACTTGAACATCTATGCTTTTAAGGGGCTTAATAACGAGTCAGCCTAACACTGCATTTTACCTATTTTCATTAAAAACTTACTATATCTAGTCAACTCAAAGTTAATACCACCATGGTGTTTAAAGATATTTAATTATCTATGTTATTTATGATTTTTGTATAGTATAAACTTCTATGTTTATTCACCTGGGTTTACCACCATTTCTATATAATATTAATCCAGGTTCATGGTTTTTATGCATTATCTAGTATAATTTCATTCTCATGATATTAAATAAATAAAAATATCACTTAATTTATAAACAACATTTTATTTTATCTTGTATGTATAATTATACTTATATGAGTAACTAATCACAATAAAAATGATTGTGGTATGCTCTCACAGAAACTATTATTGCTGATTTAATTATTTTCTCATTAAAATAATCAACTATGTTGAAGGGTCTATTGATTGCGAAATACCTTTATGAGATTAAGATATGTCTATTTCAATGACATGGGTATTTTTATATTCAGCCTCAATTAAAATGTATATATTTTAATAAAGTTAAGGTATGTCGGATATCTGTTGTTTCTCATATAGGTGTATGTTTATAATATAATTCTTTGTTTTTATCTAAGCTACTTTTGGTTACATTTAAAGTTTAAACTGTATTTATATATTATACTGAAATTGTAAAGTTTATTTTGTTTAACTAAAGATTTAATTTTATTAAATAGTAGATATATTTGTGGGTAGTAAAAAGGGCAATTCAAGGTTAATAGACATAACCTTGAATCTTTCACGGTGTTTATATTTTTGATTTTCATTAACAGCCAAATATATATTCTTGTTGCGTAAAGGTTTTTTTAGTTGTCATTTTACACATGGTGATTTCTATATAATAAGTAATAACTAATAAATAATAATAAATAAACATGCAAAATAAGGCATTATTTGAATGATAAATATGAATTTATCCATCTAGATAATTAAAAAAAACATATTGTGTCTACATTTTAATTAAATATATTTTTTTAAATATAATAGTGACTGCTTAGAGACCTAAACAGATCTGTAGTAAATTACCATTAAAATGATTACATAATATTATAAAAAGATATATTTAAATAAAGTAAAATTATTCTAAAATGTGTGTTTTGACTACAATTTATAAAAAATTTAAACGCTAAAATACAAAAATACATATATGTTTACAAATCGATTTACTTTTGATAAATATTAATGATTATTGATAATCAATAGTATGTTATATGTATACTAGAATAATAAGCCGTCTGTAACAAACCTGGGTAGGATGTTTGTTAGCTAAAATATAATAATTAATCTATTTTTTTGGCATAGGCAGAAGATATTTTTAGCTTTTAGAAACATAAAGGCTTTATTTTAAGATAGGATACAACATAAGATATTATTTATTCATAATTAATTAATAGAACATTTTTTTTTAGTTATAAATAAATATAGATAACTCATAGTTAATTAATATTAATTTTATGCAGTATTAATTGTAAATAATATTAGCTTGAGCATAATGTTCATGAATATATTTTTACAATGCAAAACCTTACAATGATGTTATTGTTTATTATTAATTACTAATGAATTATGATATTAGTATACAGATTATTATTACATATCAGTAGTACTTAAGTCAAATTATTTGATGTTTGGATGAATATCAACTCATCAAATGATTAGATTACCTACTATCATAATTAATTAAAGTCTATTTTTTTGAACTTACATCATTTCAGGTTAATGTTACCTTTAGACTATTACCTTATCTCTTGTAATTTCCATTGAAAGTACTTTGCCTTTTATAACTTGAAATACATTTGAGCATATTTTATTCAAGTTTTAAAATAACATTTAAAAATACTTAATATCTAATTATTGAGTACTTAATTATTTTCAAGTATGCAATATACTTATAAAATAAAATATATCTATAACTCTTGTCTTTAAATTTTTTCTTATGTATACTTTTAGACCTAAATCGTCTTTTAATCTTATAAAATATAAATGTATTTTGATAATTGTATTATTTTGGTCTTCAAAGTTCAAACTTTTTTATGATAGTATCTTTTTGTAAATATCAATTGTACCTTGAACAGCATCTTGATTTAAAATTAATGCTTTTTAGGTTTGTATGCTTCCTTTTCCTAAATGATAATCCTTCATTTATTTTCTTTGGTTACCTACTTAAATTTATCATATTATTTTATCTACCTAATAAAGTTAATCTTTAAAGCCACATTGTGTATTATTTAATTAAATATAAGCACTTATTTCTATTATTATTGCTTTATGCTTTTAACAGCTTTCAACTTTAAGGCGACTAAATTGAAACTATGATTGTATTGAATTTGATATGAAGCTAAATGTTATTTTTATGACATTTTATATCAATGATTACTATTATATTTATATCAGTGTAAGGCAATTTGACCGTAACCTCATTTTGACATTGCCATATAAATATATATTTGATTATCAGCCAATATTATCTAACAATTTTTTATCTGTTATTAACTATTCATTTAATTATTTTATTTAGACATTTGCTGACTTCAAATATCAACCGGTTTCCTTGTAACAAATCATGCCTATTTCAAAAATTGTAGCTCGTTCAATTTTCGACTCCAGGGGTAACCCTACTGTAGAAGTAAGTATTATTTTATAGTTCTGTTATACAATTGTATTTATTTTATGATGTATTTATTAAACAGGTCGACTTAACCATTGACAATGGACCAGTTTTCCGTGCAGCAGTACCATCTGGAGCTAGTACTGGTATTTATGAAGCATTAGAACTTCGTGATAATGACAAATCCAATTATCTCGGAAAAGGAGTTAATACTGCTGTTAACAATATAAACAATATCATTGCACCTGCTCTTATTAAAGCGGTAATTAAATATTATTTAACTTATTTATTACAATGTCATCTTCATAAAAGCTGAATTAATAGTTTTAGTATGTATATTTTATAATGAAGTATAATTTTATTTAAAATATGATTATTGTAATTGTTTTTCTTGATTATTTTGAAAAGTACTTTGAAATTTATTTTTAACCTTTTTAAGTATAATCTTGGTCTAATTTTTCAACAGAAACCCTATTAAGTTAAATATAAGAGTATTTTTTCTCCAGTAAAAAGTGTTAATGGAAATCAAAAACTCATTTTAAACTAATACATTCATTGCTTCTTTCAGAATCTAAAATATAATTAATTTAACATGTTAGTTGCCACGGGCCCACTGTCAGTCATACTACAATGTTCAAATTTTGTACTTTTATGAACACTGGTGCCCATAGTTGATAATTATTACCAATACTATATGACCACCGGCTACCATAAATTTATATTTTTTCAAACGGTTATATTTTTCATGGCACTACTGAAATTTACCTTAAAATAGTACCATTACGCAGAAGATATTTTAACAATTATTTTACTTATAGAATCATTTTAATAGCTTCAGTAGAACCAAAGATATTAATACATACAAATTAGGAATAACTTAGGAAAACACACTTGGTGTATTAATAAATCATTGAGTTTGATCACTGCCGGGCATACCGATGATTAATGTGTCAAATTTTGTAATTTTGATTTAAAATATTTATTTTATTATCATTGATTTATGTTTTCTATAGGGACTCATAGTTACTGAACAAAGAGCTATTGATGATATTATGTTAAAATTGGATGGAACTCCAAATAAATCTAAGCTTGGTGCCAATGCTATTTTGGGAGTTTCATTAGCTGTAGCTAAAGCTGGTGCTTTCAAGAAAGGAGTTCCTCTTTATAAGTAATTACATAGTAATTATATCAAAAAATAAGTTATTACTAATTTATTATTAATAACATTTTTAGGCACATTGCTGATTTAGCTGGAAACAAAGAAATTATTTTGCCCGTTCCAGCATTCAATGTCATCAATGGTGGTTCTCACGCTGGAAATAAGTTGGCTATGCAAGAATTTATGATTTTGCCTACTGGTAATATATTAAAATATTAATTACTAACATAAATACTGATCATAAAAATTAACTGTTTCATTAGTTATCTAATCTTGTTAAGAAATTCAAATATTTTTAATTTAAAAGTGAACCACATGTACCTAGTTTTTTTTTTTGTCAAGCATTTTATGTTCATATATAGATTTTAATATTTTGGTTTACTATTGAAATTACATATCGCTTAAGAAGCAACACTACCTATCTCAGTTTTATTTTTTTTTACACAATTTAATTTTTATGGAGATGAGTAGTATTGTCTTGAGATTTTGGATATGTTGTGCTATAATTTTTTCAATCAAAACGTTATCTATTAACTTTATCTTAAATTTGAGAATATCAGTTTGATTCCATCAACGGTGTTGCTAAATTTTATTTGACCTAAAAATGAGTTAGGCTGTGGTTGCTTCTTAAAAAATGATTAATGCTTGTGTGCACTATAGTATTTAATAGATAATGTGGATAAAAATTGGACAATAAACGCATAGTCTACACAGTGGTTCTTAACCTTTTTTTGTTCATAGTGCATTTTTTATAACTACAGTTTGACGGAACACTAGTAATAAAATAATAAAAAGCAAACAAAAAAAGGCATTCTTATTTTAATTATTTTTTATTATTAATATATTTTATAACTAAAAATTAATACCTAATAACACTACATGCATGTACCATGGTCGAGGTACATAAGTGTGCCACAAAACACCAGTTGAGAAACACTGGTCTACACTCTATGTTTAAATTAAAATTTTGTATATTGTTTACAATTTTAAATCTGAGCAATACAGCATAATATGTGTTTGATTAAATTAATTAAAAAATTGTTTCTTTATTCACCAATTAAATAGATGGGTTTTTTTTTAATTTTTAATAAAACATAAATATAATGACCAAGATTAGAAATTATTTAACTTTTAATTTCTGTGTTTAATTTATTTTATACAATTGATTATAAATAGGTGCTAGTTCTTTCACCGAGGCTATGAAAATTGGATCTGAAGTATACCACAACCTTAAAAATGTGATTAAGGCTAAGTTTGGATTGGATGCTACAGCTGTTGGTGATGAAGGTGGTTTTGCTCCCAACATTCTTGAAAATAAAGAAGGCTTGCGTTTAATTGAAACTGCTATTGAAAAGGCTGGATACAAAGGAAAAGTTGAAATTGGAATGGATGTTGCTGCTTCTGAATTCTATGTGTGAGACATTGATTTGATTTAATTTTTTTATTACATTTTAAGTTGCATATATTATGATTTCATATCTTAAATGACTAATAATAATTGCAGTGACGGAAAGTATGACTTGGATTTCAAAAATAAGTCTGACAGTAAAGATAAAAGCCAAATTATCTCAACTGAAGCTTTAACAGACTTGTACAAAGAATTCATTAAGGAGTTTCCAATGGTTTCTATTGAAGATCCATTTGATCAAGATCATTGGGAAGCATGGTCTACACTTACCGCATCAACTAATATCCAGGTATATCTGTCATTAAATAAGTACAGTTGACTTTCGATAATTTGAAATTAACAGGACTGTTGAAAAACTTTGATTTACCGAGAGTTTGAATTGTTGAGTAGTTCGAAATAACGAGAGGGCAAAAAAAATCAAATTATAGAGAGTTAAGAAAAAAATTTTGTTTTTTATTATTGTACATACATATTAGTTATTTCAGTAAATTAGGTGACATACATATCAGAGTTATTTATTGTTAATTTTATTATTATAAAAGATTATTATTTTTTGAAGAAATCTGCAATGGTTTTCTGCTTCATTGAATTTAGTTTCATTTTTTCAAAAATAAAACTACATTCGGCTGATGGCTATCGACGACTCGACAAGTTAAATAAAATTATGATTAGAGACGATTAAGAAATAAAACGATAAGGTTCTAACGATAATATTCTACAGTCATTGACAATAATAATCTAAATTTATACACGATTGTATAGTAAATTATTAATAAAAAGATTATAAGAATACAGATAAAATACATTTGGTGAATATATTATTTACTTCGAATTTCCGAGCATTGAACGAATGATACTTCAAATTGTCAAATGTTAGTGGCCAGTTTTCCCAAAATTTAATTTCGAATTACCGAATGTACTTAATTGCATTGTTTTTATTCGAATTACCGCGTGATTTTCAAGGGGCCGAGCATTTACTTCGAATTACTGAAGGTTTGAATTATCGAGAGTCGACTGTAATTTATACTTGAAAATGATCAGATCTCAACTCCAAGGAATGTTAAGAATGACATTTTACTGAAATGTGTTGTCATTGTTTTAAAGTGCTTAGCATAGTAAAATTATATTCAGCAATTTTAATTTAGCTTCATTAGTTTTATTATTTAAGTAAATTAATTTATTATTAAAATTTCAAGTTAACATTTTCCTGAGGTTGATTGAAGTTAATTCTGTCTCACTAAAAAGTTAACTTATTTTGATGTAAAACGGTTATCTTGTCTAGTGCTTCTAACACAAGTTAGTGTCTTTTACACAAAGTCAGTTATATTTAGTTGTGTTATGTTCATTATGATATAGCAATAGAATAACATGTTATCTTAGAACATATAGATGGAATTAATATGAGTTGGTAACAGTTTCTACAGCTCATTCTACATCTATAAAAGTAAAACTCTACCTTTCGTGTGATAGAGTATAAATGATAAGGTTTTTTAATATTTATTATTTAACAATATTAAATAAATTTTATTTTTTGGGTACTATAGATTGTTGGTGATGATTTAACTGTGACCAATCCAAAACGTATTGCCGAAGCTGTAGAAAAGAAAGCTTGCAATTGCTTGTTGCTTAAAGTCAACCAGATTGGTACAGTTACTGAATCTATTGATGCACATTTGTTGGCTAAGAAGAATGGATGGGGTACCATGGTATCTCATCGTTCAGGTGAAACTGAAGATACATTCATTGCTGACTTAGTTGTTGGATTGAGTACCGGACAAGTAAGTTTTTAAATAATAATTATCAAATTTATAATACTGCTAGAACCTAATTTTATACCATATACTATATTTGTATTTCTCTTAATTAATTTAATAATGATAATAATAATAATTGTAGATTAAGACTGGAGCTCCTTGCCGTTCTGAGCGTCTCGCTAAATACAACCAAATACTTCGTATCGAAGAAGAATTGGGCAGCAATGCTAAGTATGCAGGAAAGAATTTTCGCAACCCACAAGCTGGCAATTAATTAATTCTTAAAATGAAAAGCTAAGCATCTTTTAAACAACTCTAAGTTAGGAGGAATCATATACTAATAAATACCTTATAATTTATATTAAAAAAAAAAAACAATAGTTGTTATATTATTCATAATAACCGGTATATTCCTTTTGCATAGAAAAAATACGTACAAGAATGTTGTTAAACAGCATCCTAAATTATATTGTTCAATTGTTTATGTTTTTGTAGCAATTTGTTTTGTATTAATGTATAGTTGTGTAAAAGCTGTTGAAGCTGCAAACATTTTTAAAAAAATTGAAATATATATTCTACTTGGTCAGTCATACTTGTGTTAGAAATACTATCTTTGTGTAATACCTAAAATGTTCTTTTTATTTGATTTTAAAATTTTAAATGTATTTAGTCAATTTTATTGTAGTTAATTTGTGAGTGATTGAAGTAGGGTGAGTGTAAATTATGTAATAATAATTAGCTTTATTTTGAGTTTTGATATAATATTAATTTAAAAATATTTTGTTTTTATTAAATTCTCAGAATAATTTTGGAAAATAAGTTACCATATAAATCATAAGACATTAAATGATTTATACTTATCTAATTATAGAGTGGACAGTAAAATGACAGCCTTAGAAAAAAAAAAATGTAGACAACTTAAGTATGTAACTCGGTTATACTCAGAGTTATACAGAGAACACAAATATAATAAATTATGGTAACCAATGGAAATATGAATTCATAATTAATATAAAACTTATCTAATATTTAATAAAACCTTTAAGTTCTTTTCCAATCCTCAAATTTACTGGAAAAATTTGAATTCAAAATAATATGAATTATGATTTAGGATTTCACCTCATCTCCATGTCACCCTTAGCTATATGTGCTATGTGATATTTTATAATGTCATATAAACATACATACCCGTCGGAAGTTTATTTTCCCGGACGAATATTTCTTTTTTTAGTCCATATTTTCGCTTTCCTTTTCTCTTTTTAATTCCACCAGGATGTTCATATATTTATATATAGTATATATTATAAACGCGTACAATGCACATATTTTACGTATACCCTGCGTGAGTAAATAGACTATGTAGGGGCGTGAAACGATTTGCATTTTTATTTTTCAACACGTCCTGCAATATCGTGCAGTATTAGCATTTGCGAGAGTATTATTGTCGAGGACAACTTTATAAATAATCTGATTTTAATCCAACTCTCAATTACAGCTGGACTAACTAGTTTTACTCGTAACGGTGATGATAATGATCTGTGGATTAGAGACAATATAAACCTACACTCTTCTATAAGTTTTGCGTATATATAAACTAAAGGTAGGTTGAAGCCTGCTCATATACCTAATTCCCGCCGTGGAGATTAAAGTTACGTATACCTTTAAGCAGGTACTTTTAATTCTTTTATACCTGTATATTTGAAGCTTGGAAGAATGGATAGACCTTATAAAATGTAGTACACCATAAATCAACGCGATTGAAGTTCAAAATCGAAGGCTATGGCATGTGATATTATGAATAATTAATACCCAATTATTAAGTATTATTAAATATGGTGAATTGATATATATATAACCTATACAAAAAACTATTTATATGCACATATTTAAAGAATATTAAATTTTAATATTTTTAATCATTAATTTTGCAGGATATTACAGTACTTTTTTTATTTTATTTATTTTTAACATATTTGTTCTGTTGAAAAGTTTCAATATTCAATAACAAAAGGTCCCTCGTGAAATTTTTTACACCAGTTACAAAAATACTGAAAGTATATATTATATAATATAGTCACAATTTTTACAAGCAACGTAGGTTAATTCTACGATTGCGTGTTTGGGTTAATAAAAAAATACTACCTAAAATAAATATAAAATAATAACTAATTAAATAACAGAACAAAAATGTTTATTTACGTTAAAACAATTTGCAGTAGTCGACAGTCATCTTACCATAATTAATATTTGGCTTTTTATTTTAACATACCTTCAGACATTAAGTATAAACTATATACACAGGGTATTTTATTTATCATGAACTTATCATATCAAAATTTGCTAACATTTTAGGAAATATTTTTTTACATAATTTCAAATTAAAATAAAATGATTTTTAATATTTTTTATCGTTATAACTTTTAAGTATTTTAATTTTAAATGAAAATATACATTTTTAAAGCTATATTCTGAAGCAGAGTATTTCGATACATATAAGTAAATATTCGGATGTGTAGTTAATGAGTTATAAATATTTAAAGTTTAGGTTGGTTAGCTGAGTAGTAGACTGACGTTTAGCGGGATATCCCGTTTCACTTCACTCTGCTCATCTAAATTTTAAATGTTTATAAATTATAACTATCAATCCGCATTTCAATTTTTTTGTATTAAAATATAGATTTAAAATGTTTAGTGTCATTCAAAAAAGTAAAGAAACTTAATAATATGTTGTAACTGCAGTGGTGGATTTGAGGGGATATCACCGCCACGTAACTCCTTTGAGTTATTTTGTACAGTACAGAGGTGGCCCAATGGCGGTCCACGAGTTTTTTTTATCTGGCTCGTCCTATATTAATTTACATTATGAACAAAATTAATGCCAATTAAAATGCATATTTTGAATGACTTTTTTGCTTTCTATGTTCTGGGCCGCTAGATTTTAATTTTCTAAAAATTGGCCCTCTAGTATTTTTAAATTGCCCATTCCTGGTATAGTATATTAAAACATATCTGGAACTTCCCCCACCCGGAAATTTATTTTCAGTTACGTCATTGTTAATACCTATGAATCTATGATACCAATTCGTTCCCTCCTTAAATACTTCAGATCCGCTACTGGTTATAACGGTAAAAATGACTAAAAATATAATTTCAAAAAGAAATGTTTAAATAAACTAAATTATGTAAGAAAAACATTTTCAAAAATAATTAGTGACTCATGACAGAGAATTGCCTAGGTATAGTATTCTATGATACGAAAAATATGTACAGTGAAACACGACTTCGATGTGGTGGTATAAACCTTTACGTCCGCTTCCATATCGAACGATGATTAAATTTAACCGTGGTTTCTGAGGGCTCGGTCCTTGCAGTTGTTAAGATTTTAGTAACATCGGCTGAAACTTGCATTGGAATGCATTGCTTCAATCGCATCAGATATCACTTGTATTGAAACGCTTGGCATTAAATTCCATTGTTTGGCCTTGTCTTTATTTGGTTTCACAGAAACCGGTAACGTCGATGATGATGAATGGGTCTTGACTTTTATAGTTGGCTTCATCTATGCCGCGTTTACAATTTCTATGTAACGTTTCTGGGCAAAATGCAGTAGATTTTGCTGGTTCGACTGCATCATCATCATTGCCAGACGTTATCGCGGTGATGTTAAACGTATAACTATTTGTGGTATAGTTGCCAAAATGACATTTTTGGATTGATCATTTGATGGTTCTTTTAAAAAGGGTTGCATCGAAGCCGCAGCAATTTTTATATCAGACTTAATATTTTGCACGATTATTATTTATTATTGTATGCGTTAACATTTTTTTATGATAAATTTACACGATGTTGCTTTAAGAAAAGAATAATAATTATTCAATGTGTTCTTTGTAAGAATAATACTAAAATAAACAGTAAGACGGACATAAATATCTTATATTTTAATACAAACAATAATTTTTATTTAATTAGTTAACGACTATTTGGGCAAAGAGAGCACAAAAAATGATACAAAATGAATAAAAGAAAAGAATAACTACTATGAAATATCAAAATTTGTTATCAAAATTGATGTCAAGTGCAGGGTCTTTGCATTCCTTTTACGCCACGACTTGAATGATCTTAATGTAGTATGCAACTTTAATAGCTGTAAAGTTTAGAACGGTGAGGTACACATAAAATTAGTCATGAAACGAATATTAAAAGCGGGAATACGTCAGCTTATTTTTTCAAGTATTTCAGGACTGCTTATTTTATTATTTAATGATTTATGAATTTAAATGATGCATTGTTGAACTAATGTTTGCGAGATGTAAAAGAGTGCAAACTAAGTTCGAATCATAAGTTATCAACCGAAATGCTTAATTTAAACTCATATGATAGGTGTCTTGAAAATTAAGATTATTCAAACGTTGATTTAGTCCAACTTGATAAGAACTCTATGTTCAATTCCCAGACGAACGAGAGTTTTCAAACTTTTTAATATTTCAAATACATATTTGAATACTATGTATGATGTACATATAACACAAATAGAATATTATATTTTATATTTTTTATATGTTATATGAATTTTTGCGGTTTTGCAGTCATCTACGAATTGTACATTTTATCGATTCTATCTTTAAGTTTTCATATTGACACAACTGTCAGATAACAAGTTACAACACTAAAGTAATAATAATGTTTAATATCTGTATAGCTTATTGTTACATAGCGATGGTAATAGTATAAACAAATTATTAATGGTATACGTTGACTACTTATTAGTTGTTACTGTTATTAGGTAGGTAGGTACGCAGACAGCATAGTACCTATTGCACCTGTTTTGATTTTATTATGCTGCTACATATCTATTAGCACATTGGATTGGTTACCGGTTAACTATTTCTTATTTTATTTTGGCACGGTATAAAATACATACATTATAAATAAATATTTTAGAAAACGAGAACCGATACTTGTACATACCGCAACTTGTGCGTTGCATATTATTTTGATACGAGCATTGAATTGTTAATAGCAGGAATCTATTAGGAACGAATTCTTAAATAAAAATAATTAAAACCACTACACATCAATACATATTATTATTAAACACTCATGGGTGAACGAATAGAATAATATAGGTAGAATCTACCTATGCTATAAGCATGCTATAGATGCTTAAATAGTTATATTATACCTATGCGCGTAAATAATTTAAATACCTATATGATATTAAATAATAATAATATGTTATTGTTTGTTTATAATAATTTGCAGAAAAATGTTTATTAGTTATAGCACACCTATATTAGTTTGGTACCTAAAAATTATTATATTAATAATTATACGTTTTAGAAATTTTGAAATCGTAAAATGATTCACGTATCTAATAATTTTATTATCCTAGAATAACAGAAAATAATTGGACATTTTGGTTTATGATAATTATTTTGATTATATTATATATATTGATGGCTCGCACTGTTATACTATCGGTAAGCAGGGTAAGCTTCAAATTTGCATATCGAGAACTCGAACTTAATCATACATATTAACATTTTAAAATATTTTTAGGAAGACGTTATAAAAAATATATTATGTTTTTATAATACATTGAGTTGTGATGTTTTATAGAAGCATCGGATAATATTGAGAATATCTACATAATATTGAAAAATATTTGTTAAAAAAAAAAAATCAAGTGTTATCTTAAGTATACTTGCACGATTCACGTAGATAACGTTTTATTCTGAATAATTAATTAGTATTATAGATTCAGTATTTATTATTGCGCCGAATTGAAAAGAAATTATTTACCGGGTTATCCGCCATGACCAAAAGTCAGTAACCCGCAGTTCGTATAGCGACTTAATGCGATATTAGTAGGTATAAAAAAATTTACCACATTATGTTTATTTATAAAAACTGGTATTTGAATCTCTGAGAAATTAAATAAATGTTATTCGTGTTTAAAAGTACGTATATTTTCGAGCTATTTTTTTCACTAATGAAATATCGAAATAGCAAAATATATGTTTCGCGATTATCCAATGGTCACTTGAATGCTATACTGAGAATTTCTACGTAGAAAATCAAACCTACGATCAATAAACTAGTTAATACTATTAAAAATTAAAAATCATATTAATTTTAACTTAGTATTTTTTTTATTATTAAAAAAATTGTTAATTTTTATCACATTAAATTAATATACTAAACAACGATGAACTTAAATAAATTAAATTTGATATAATTATCAACTTTTATTTAGATAGAAAAAGGTGTATTTGATTTGTGCCCCGTGAAAAAATTCATTTTTATTTTTTTGCCCTTGACATCAAAAAGGTTGCTGACCCTTGATCTAGACCGGTCCAAGTTCCTAAACAGTTTTTTTCTTATAAAACTCTTCTATCTTTTTATTTTATCATTATCAAAAGTCAAACTATAGTAATCTATACGCATTATATTAGTATATAACAAGATTTAATTTACCAACCCTTATTGTAAATACAAACACTACTTTTTCTAATTATAAATCAAACATTTAAAAAGAACAATATGAGTAAAATTTTAATATTTTTTTTTTTCATTTTAACAATATTATTAAATTATGTTAAAAATAAAAATAAATATTATGTCACATACCTAATTTTTAAATGAGTACATTTTTTAATAAACTGCTTTCATTAGCTTAATAACTTCATGACGTCCTCATTTATTATGTTTTGCGAAATGTATTTCTCAATATTTATTAATAAAAATGTGTCCATTATTTCTTACAATAAACAATTTAAGTGTCTGTTTAATATATACTTTAGTTTTAAGAAATTCCGTTTCACAATGTACGCTTATGTGCAAGACAGTGTCAAGATAAACTTATACGCTAAAAATAAACTTGAATATGTCATGCAATGTAAATTGTAGATTTGTTAAACTTTAATACAACATGTGATGCAATGCAATTTT
This sequence comes from Melanaphis sacchari, assembly GCF_002803265.2. Taxonomy (NCBI): domain Eukaryota; kingdom Metazoa; phylum Arthropoda; class Insecta; order Hemiptera; family Aphididae; genus Melanaphis; species Melanaphis sacchari. Next base: position 3,504,216 of record NW_020271173.1, read on the forward strand.
CACATTTATTGTTGTTTTCGTCAGATTTTTTCTCTACTTGTCCTCGTTATTGTCATACTGTAGTAATTTAATAAGTTGTTTAATTTTAGGCCATTTAGATGTAAAACATTTAATTTCATCAGTTAACGTTCCTACAGTTAAGCTAGGATAAAATTTGTTTAAAATACTTGTTAGTCTGATAAGTTATTTTGCTATATTGATATGGCATAAATTTAAAGTTGAAAAAAAGTTAGAGGGATTTAAAAAATTGAAATACAAGAATATATTTCATATTTTAAAATGCTGTTAATTGATTTGATTATAAATTTTATTAACTACGTTAATACGATATTTGTTTACTTGGTTAATTGTCGGACTGTCACTGCTAATTTTTCCTGCCATTTTTTTTTTTAAATCATATAATTTGTAAATTTTTGAGGTATACATAAATCTAAGTTTTGATCATTAAAACTTAAAAGTCATATTTGCTAATTCCTTTAAAACGTTTGTTCGTTTGATAATTCTAAAATATTTTAAAAATCTTGAGATTAATTATTTAATGTAATCATGATTTGCTTACCATTTTGTAAGTCTGAAGAATATTTAATTCTTTTGTTTGTAAATACAGAGATAGTGGTGTTGATGAAAATATGTGTAAAAAAATTCAACTTAATACAGTTGTTTAAAATTTCAATAATAAACCATTGTAAACGTTGATCTTGAATCTAAAATTTGATGTAACATTTTGTATATTATAAATTTCTTTTAAAATTTGAAATATATCAACAAATAGTGCTTTTTTAGGGTTATAAAATAACCAAATATTTTATTTACATAACGATCTTTGGCCCACCACCTAGTTTCTCCAATAACAGATATAAATTTGTATTTACTTACTGTTTCCCACTTATTCATTCTCAAGCAGGACTCACTAAAAATAACAGCAATCCAGCTTGATAAATTAAAAAAAAATTTCATCGAACCGGCCCAAATCTTTTGAATTTTAACAGCTCGTCGGGTTTTGCTCGATAGCCCGCCAGCTCAATCCGGGCCTGCACGTATATTGTATGTAATATTAATGTACAATGAGGCTTGAATAATAAATCTGTGCACGATACAGTACCTATATAATAATATATAAAACGATATTTATTTACCTATAAATATACAATTTTACTTCGATTTTTCACTTGTTTGTTTTTTTGAATAAAATTACCAAACTTTCTATTACTCCGGGTGTCGAAAAAATTTACCTATCTAATTAACATTAAATTATTCTTTATTATAATATATCTATTGCGGCAATAAGTCAAATGTAGAATACAAAAATCTTCTCTGATTTGCACGGCATTGCAACTTTTCAGGTATTATACAATGAAGTTAAATAAAATCATTCGAATGGTACGATTGAAAGTTGTTGTTTATTATTATTGCTGAATTTATAAACTAGTTATGATCGATCATGAAATATCTTTAGCGTCCTCTGTTTATCTTCCTGTATAATATGATACAGGTAGTCACTACAAGATTTTAAGCGTGTTATTGTTTATCGTTGGTGGACTATAAATTAACATGTATACTTATTACCTACTGTATCTACTATAAATACACATATTATTATTACTATAATACACATATTCGGTAAATGGTAAAAAAGTCGAATGAAAAAAAAGACCGGAAAAAATAATACAAAAACAATTTTATTTATTAAGTATAGATATAATTTATTAACTATGCATTAGTTATTATTATAACTATGATCATACGTAAAAATACTCGTATATTAAATTATTATATTAAAATAAGTTCGTAAAAATTAATAAAAAATACATATTTCATTATTTATTATTATTATTATTATTATTAATACTAATTAAAATTTACAATACGAGTTAATAATTACATTTAATTTATCTTTATTGTTACTGCTTCCTACTTTTTTCCATAAACAATGTAATTTATTCTGTAACATTAGTTCGACTAGTTCTTTAGTCAAAGATCTTTGACATGATATTCGAAGACAATTTTCCAAATTATTTTGTTTTCTTTTAGATGGTCCAATTTAATTTAATTCTATTTTAGCGATATTGATATATTATCCTGTATTCCTGTCGCATATTAATAATTAGCTTTCTTATTGTAGGATGGTTATGCTCCACTACATGTTTGAATCTATTATTTCAGCTCTCGCAGGTATTATTTTTTCAATGCTAAGGGCAGATACAAGGGGGAGGGCAATAGGGGAAATCCCCCCTCGTTCATACATTTTTTTTTATTAAATATTCCATTTATAATTAATTGTGACTAAAATGTTGTTCATGCAAGTTATCGAGAGAGGGTCATTATTGTAATTACCATGAACATTTAATTATTTTCATGTCGACTAATAATAAGACAATTCCTATGCCTAATTATTCCTATCAATTTATTTTATTCGTTTATAAATAATGTCCCCCTCTTGTTTAGGACTTCTATATTCGAACTTGGTTTGGTGTTCTTCATTTAAGGTCAATTTATATATATCCCATAGTTTTAGCAGATATAATAATTTAATTCAACATAGTTTTATACATTCTCCCGAACCAGCCTTTTTGGTACGTATATTGTGATGGGCTGTGTCGTATGTAGTAGGTTAGGTTAAGCGTGTACATTTAAAGTACTTTAGTAACTATATTAGCTTCTGGTGGAACCACAGTTTTCAAATAGTTCATAGCTTCGTTAATGTTGTATAATGGTAAAAAAAATTAGCTCATCAAATATCTTGCAAAAATGATTAAAACTGTTATTTGTAAACAACTTCTGTAACTTAGATTTTGTATTTTTCGGTACGTGTTATTTCTAATTTAAATCCAAATATTACACTAGCAGCCTGGATAGCCGCTTGCTCAAAGTCAATGCGTAATACTTTTGAATTAGAAAAAAAAATATGTTCAGCACATTTCTCGTATAAAACGCTAAAAAATTTTTCTTAAGTATTTTTTGTTTTTCTTTGTAATAAATAATAAATAGCGGTAAAAATACGTTTGTTTTTTACTCTAATAACGTATAATTGTAAAAATGTTCAGGACTTGGAGAAAAATTGCCATCACAAAACTAGTTATATGCTTCAGTAATATATCGCAAACCATTTTCCAAAGAAAAAAAATAATTACTCGTTCATCAGAATCAGATTTACTTATCGTACAATAAAAAGCGTTTATTTTTATACAAAGTCCAGTCACCGGTTTAACTTAACTCTGATAGATTTTGAGGTTTTTTTGATACATTTAACTTTTACAATTACGCAATGTTCTTTTTATGGATTTGCCTCTTGGCAAATTATTGACTATTTCCACGCAAACTTGAGAAGAAGTATTTGTTGACATTTTAAATTGGTTTTTCATTTCTTTCTTTGCTTTTTAACAATGCCAATGTGCAGATCACTAGCACGAGAATGCGCTACATTTAAGTTTGGATTCTTTAAATCTGTATACATAAATATATTTTTTACATATACAATAAATTAATAAATTAATTAAAAAACATCATTGTAAATATATTTAGGTACCTCCATCTCTAGTTAATGTATCAGAAAATTTCTTTGATGGCTCCTGGAAACATTTTCATCTCATGTTATTTATTAGTTTATGTAAATCTACCATAAATAGATTTTTTTTATCATTTTTTTAATTTAATTTACACTATTTGTTATCATATAAGACATAAGTATACTATTACTGATAAAACTGGTATGGTACGTGATTGACTATAGTGACTATTGTTATATTGTAGGTACCTACTAATGTTATCTATTTGTTATTCGTAGTTTTATATGGAAATACCCTTAATATAGATATAAATGATATTATTATGTGTACATTTGTCTCTAGTAAGTAAATTTAAGTATACCGACCGATTAAAACATATTTGAAAAAATGTTTTTTAATAATAAAATATATTTTTTAAATAACTTTTTACAAACTAATTTTAATTAAATAATTTTGTTATGGTAAATAAATAATAATTTAAATTATTTTTTCTTGGACTTTTTTTCCTAATATTATTCGACTACATATAGTGATTTATAAATTATAATTTTCGCACGCTAATATAGAAATTTAGGTTGAAAATTAATAGATTAAGATTTTCAATGTTTAATTTAAAACTAATCGATAAAATATATTATATTGTACATATAAATTGACGATTATGTAATCTGTTACGCTCGTTCGACTGATTCGATATTACATGTTAAATAATTATTTCGGTTCGTTTTCTGTATTTTTCAATTATCCACACGTAAATATAAATTACTTCAATATGGCCTGATTTCTATATGGTGCATCAAACGTCTATGTAGAATTGGGTTAGTCGTAATAAATGCACGTGTATACGAGATGGATGAGAAATGGAATAAACTGTGAATAAATAACGTGCAGTACTTTAAATTATCTTACTCACAGTATGATGACTGCTGAAATAAACACACACATGTTAAACGCGACATACAATACCTGTAAATACTGATTAGTAATTTTGTCCTAATTCAAAATCCTATCGTTATCGTTGCTTGACAATATGTGTTATAACTTATAATTATAACACATAGTACCTATCATTATTAGTATCTATGATCTACCTATATGTTTAATAATTATTATTTATTACAAAATGTATATTATTATATAGGTGTTGTACTGTTGAAATTTTGTTGTTAAGTGTAACAAATTAAAATTTAAGTAGACATATTTAATATTTTACACGTAGTAAATATAGATAACGTTATATAGTTCGGTAAAAGATAATAATATTCTATATTAGAAACAAAAATTTAAAAAAAAGCTATATAGACTTAATATTTATATTTTTGTATTTTCCATTAGAGTCTACTGATGGAATATTTTTTGAGCAGTAACAAAAACTGCTTTGTCAATATCTCTTTTTAAGTAGATTGTAAAAGGCACTATCAACAACAGTCAATAATGATATCGCCGAAAAAACCGCTCTAAAAGAATACGGTATGATACTCGTAAAATGCTTTTTGTACATTATACAGTATTCGGATAAAAAAATTAAAACGATGACTCCAGCAGCGTAGGTACTCGGTGTTTAGTATAATAACGTTCACTACAGTGCTTCTCCACCATTGAAATTAAAAAAAAAAAAAGAACTATGCAGATAATAAGCATGGATTTGAACAATAATTTCTTGGAATTTGCGCGATTTAGTTACGAGTTATTTAATAAAATATCATTAAATAAAGAGGGCGTAACTTTACCCTAGTTCCTCCACTTATTGAAATACTTTAATTTTAAGCATTTTCTAAACTAAAAATTAGCACGTAATTAGCATTAATTTACAAAATTGTTACTGATGTCAATATATTATAATCAAAACCTGTTTTATCCGTTACCAAAGTTGTGCTTGTAAAAAGTTAACAATTGTTTTTACTACGCGCAAATTTATGATAATTATTTACACAGTTATTTTTAAAGCTCGATTGCTGGGGTGAGATAGTACAATAGTTATATCAGGATGATAAAGTTATTATACTATTATACTGTACATATACTAACTATAGTATAAATAGGTTAGTATCTATAATTTACACACTTTCTATGCGCCCGCAGTGTCAATTGCACCACCTAGGATTGTGTTAACTGTATGTAATTTAATATGATGCATAATATTGTATATCATATTATAGTTTATAAAATATTTCTAGAGTACAAAAGTGTTAATATTATGTTGTGGTTTACTAAAATATTCGAATAGTGATACAATAATATAATAAAAAACGTGTTGTAAGCATTTATTGTACAGAAAAATGTCGTTTCAAAAGGTCAACGTCGAGAGATTCATCAAAACAATTTTAACTGGGCAACTATACCTAAATGGGCTAGATGTGTATTCAATTGTATTATTAATTCACGGCAAAAGAAAAATTATTGTGAGTATTCATACTATATAATAGGTGACAATTAGGTGTTCTAAAAGCCGTTTTAAAAGTTATTATCGTGTTTCAGCAACAATATACGTTCATAATTTACGGTTGTACAGCGACCGAATTTGTCGATAAATTGTGTCCAACGTTCGAGGCATTGTTAATATTAAGTTTTGTGAAGTTTTGTTGTTTTATGATTTTGTGAGCATGGTTAGTATAATAATAATATTATTATTATCGTTTGACAAAAAAACAGAAAACTCGCGCTATGCGTTGATCAACAAAATTACTGTGAGCTGTTCAATATAGGTATACAGAGTGATTTACAAAGAATGATTTCTCCCATTTTTTCTTTAATAGTGAATCTATTCAAATTTCGATTTTTAAGATTTTTAAATAATTTGTATTTAAAGTCTAAACCAATAGTTTTTCCGTAGTGATGCATACGTTTTTATTTGTCAAATGAGAACCTCTCATTTTTACTGTAAATTATTTAATCGATAATTTTTTTTTTAAATATTGATACACCTAATTTTAAATTTGAATGAGTAAATTTTCAGTTGTTAAAATTTTTGTACTAAGGGTACTAAAAAATATAGAATAAATGTAATACTAATTTAGTTTTTATTATAATACACAATTAAAAAAAAAAAAAAAAATTAAAAATGTTTATAGATTAATAATAATAATTATTAAAATTTTTAAATCACCATACCTTCCAAATCATGGTTCATAGAGTTTAGTACACAAAGTCGAATAACTTGATAACTACTTATTTAAATTTTGATTTTAATATGTCAATATAATTAGAAAAATGTTTCGCTGAATTATTTATAATAAAACAGGGGTTCTCATCTGAAAAAATGATAACGAGCACTAAAGATCTCGACAATTTGAAAATATAGATTTTATATAAATTTGAAAATTCCAAAAACCAGATTTTTAATAACTGCATTATTGAAGAAAGAAGGGGTGAGCATGTTTAGTGAATCACTCTGCATATAATATATAGGTACTGTCAAAATAAAAAATAATATTATAATAGTGATCATATTTCGTTTCTTTTTCCATAAAACATTACGTGTTTTTTATTCACAGTTTATACATACTATTATCGTATCGTCTATCCCTCTCACCCCTCCAAAATCATTTATTCCGTTAAAAGCATGTACAACGGTGATAAATTATTATCCGTGTCCGGGAGACACATTATAATAATAATATGACGAGAAAAAAAGTGAAAATACATTAGACGGCGACAGCGCTGTTACGACGTTCAATCCCGTCCTCGGATTCACGATATTTTCCTCGAACACCTACATACCTATTAAACACAAATCGGTATGGTTTTTTTTAGTTTATTTATTCGGTAACCATTTATCTTGCGCAATAAACAGAGTGCTTTTTACAAATTTTCTTTTAAATTATAATCAATCTACTCATCTCGGTCCTTGCGTTTTTATTTTTTTTACCGATAATTTGATATAGGGATGCGCGAGCTCCCTTGTTCGGGAATTAATGCCACTCGCGTATACTAAGTTTATAAGTTTCGAGTGCGACATCAGTTGAATAATAGGTAAGCACTTACACTAGTCTTTTAGGAAGTGAAGAAAATATTGTTTGTGCGCCGTGCTCCGAATACACGTATAATATATACGGACATAAATTTATAATTTAAGACAAGTAACAATTTTATACGTAATAAGCTAGTCTTCATAAATTGAATTTTAAGAGGAATAAAAATAAAATTGACTTAAGTATTTTTCAAATTATCTAGGTTTTTGAGCTATTGAGACATAACTGCATACAGTATAACTTATAAAGACAAGCATTCAAACAGTACCCTGAAAATAATATTGCCTTTGCCATTTCATAATGTTGGGCAAAGAAGTTATGGTTAATTGATGAATGATGGGTAAAAGCCTATTAGAATTCGCTTGTGTATAGTTTATTTATATATTATTTTATCTATACTATTATTAATATTAGATAAAATTGTCAAAATACTATAAATTAGAAAATAAATATTATAAATTGTGACTATATTTAAACTTCAATATATTATTTTAATACTAGCAGTTGTTTCTGCACAACGATGCTCGTGACAAATAAAATATCCGCTGACTTATTCTTTCTTAAGCTTCGTTAAGTATAAAATGCACAGATTTTTATTATAATTGTTTTAGATTACTTTACCTAATATAAAATATAGGTCTAAAATTATATCCAATGATAATTAACTATGTCAATTTCTATAACTAAAGGCAATAATATACATAAAAAAAGATAATATTTTTTTGTGAATCAACTGTATTCTCTATTTATGAGTTGAAAATTAAAAAGTAAGTAATAAAAGGTAGCTACAATGAATTTAGTTAAATCTATTGATGAACATTTCATAAAAAAGTTGGGTGAAAATTTTGGATTTACACAAGGGTTATCCATTAAAAGCCTTACCTTTTATTTTATGTAGTATGTATAAATATTATTATAATTAATATTTTATTATAGCTGATATACATTAGTATTGCTTGTGAAAAATTTAATAACGCCTGCAATGGTTTTATACTATTTTAAACTCTATTAAGCAAAAACTAAATTTATTTTATAAATTATTTTAACTATTTTATTTTTTGTAGATAATGGCAACCACATGTATATAAACAAAAAAATATTCGATTTTCATTTGCCAAAACGCTCGAAACAAAACCTTCTTTTAAAAACTCTTCTTGTTGAATATCTAGAATAATAGAAGAACCACTTTTCCAAATTTCAAGCTCATAGATCTTGTTATTTAAAAAAAGTTTGATCTGTGAATGAGTGATATTTGGCTTATGTGTATAGATTTATATTATAAAGTCAGAAAAGTTCTCAAAAATACAAAAGACAACAACATTGGTTACACGTCTAATATATTATTATGAACCGAACTGTGTATTATACACACGTACTCTCCGTGCATTGTTTTATTACGTATAACAATAACCAATGGTTTGGCAAAGGAATTCAAATAGTTCTAATCTATGCACTTTAGATATTATATTATTATGTTAAACTATCTCTAGGAATTTTATTTAGATTATTATAGGTGTATTTAGTTAAAAATAATTTAAATTAAATAATTTTTAAAAAATATCATTTTAGCAAATACTTACTATTAATTAATTGCAATTTAAAGAAAAAAGAATGTCAACGTAATTTTCTACAATTAATTGATGCGAATCGTTACTATTATTGAAATTTTTAATAATTTGTTTACGTGTTTATATTAACTCATATTGTAGCTGACTATTTTAAATTAACTATTTATTGTAACGATTTATTTAAACAACGGTTAAGTAATTGATATAAAATACAAGTACTTCAATCACAGAATGTTTCAAACAATATACACTTTTACGATTATAAAATATAAAAATAATTGTACTTACCTATGTATTATAATAATAACACATGGGACTTTGCATGATAATTTCGGATCTTTATTTTTTGAGTAAAGTCATATAGGTATCATGCACAGCTACTTGTATATTATATGAGCGTATGTAAGTATATAAGTATATAAGTCAATTTAATAAAAAATATACAATTTGTATATTTAAATTTGAAAAATGAATAATTGTAACCAAAAATATTTTCCAATTATGTGATATCATAAAAAATACAAAACTGGCATAATTCACATTTTATCATAATAACAGGAAATGAATAAAATACAACTGAACCGGGTAATCCAGTGATTAAGTAGACAGGATTGGTCCATAAACAAGTTTGTCAAAATTTTGAATTTAATTTTAATAATTTCGTATGATAGCCAGTAAAAACCTTGATAGTATAAGTGGTTTAAAATAAATTAAATTGTATTAAGAAAACCTAATTCTAGCATAAATAAATGAATACAAACAAATATACCTATCGAGTACGAGAGTCATTAGAATACTATATAATTTTAGACATGGGCTTGAGATCTTCGTAAATTATTGTATATCAAATTGTTATGTATTGATTAGATACATTTAGCGTTTAATACATAGCCATACAGATTATGAAAAAGTTTATTGTATTGGATTAAAATACTGATTAATCAATATAGGAATTTGAAATTATTGTAAATATTCTATACTATTTAATAAATTTAAAAAAGTCGTGAATATCTTTTTTATAGTACGAATAGTCTGAATGTTTCAGTAATAAATTCATTTATTTCTTCCGGAAATGTAATTTAGACAGCGAGCTAGTATTTTTTCCATTAGTATTTGTGTTTATTTTATCACGAATTAAAAAAAAAAACAAAAGAAAAAAAAAAACTGAATGACAATAAAATATTATTTTACGCGGAAAAATTTAGCGGTTGTGTGCAAAGCATGGTTGTAAATAATAAATAATAAGTGATGATAAAGCATAAAAATCATGATTTACCACGATTCATGTTTTCATTTTGTCATAGCATATAATTTTTATTTTATGCGTTGGGGTTATTAGTCAGAATTAAAATCATTATTAAATCATTGATTATTATTCTGATAAAATAATCGTGTTTTACTGGTTTCGTAGATATATACAACTACGTGGGTCAATAGTTAATGGTACATCACACTAAGTAGCTTCTCTAAATAATGCTTGTTTTACAGTAGTGGTGGATGAGAAAATATTGAGACATAAGTAGGTACACACCGTTAAAATTTGCCATCAATTGCACGCCCCGGTAGGTACTTATTAGTCGTTTGCGTACACTGGAGTTATATTAAGTGGTTCTGTGCATTAACAAGGTTAAAACATAAATAATAACAAAAATAATTGGTAAAAAATTGTTAATTTTTTTATTCTAAATGTATGGTACTTTAAAATTCTGAAATAAAAACATTATACTACGTAGAATTAATTTGGAGTCTGTATAATTTTTATTTACTCGGAAATACCACTAGAAGAATTTCTAATTTTTATAATTTACACAATTTTTGTTTTAAAGGTAAACGTGATAAAATTATTTACATCATAGTAGTAACTATGCAGTAGCCTTCGCCAAGAATACATTTGAATATTCTAATGAATATATAATATTAATTAATGGTATGATAGTATGTTCTAAGATTTTTGATATTTGTTTTCGTCATTTTAATTCTTATAGAAATTCCTAAGTATATATAACTGATTAAGTATAATGACGACAATTTCATTACCAAAAGTTATTATACCAAATAATATCAGTTTTTTTCATCAATATCTATAATATCGTCTATTGCTTATTTTATGAATTAAAGAATTTAAATATTTAATGATACTGGAAATTAAATGTTTACTGTGTCTCTGTAGAAGAAGCCTAGTCACGTCTTTGATAAACATAAATATTAGTTGTCGATGTTAACATTAAAAAAAATATATTAAATTTGAAAATTCACTGATGACATTAATTTATTGTATTTATTATTATTGTTATTTGTATTAAATAAAATAATTGCAACACCATTATTAACCTTTTAAATGTCTAGCTACACTGGACTTACTATATATAATATACTATGAAATATGTGGAGTGTGTAAATAGTTATTGGTTCCTAATTTATTATTTTTTAAACACTTTGTTTGCAATAAAATAAAATATGCTGATGTAACTAAATTTTATTTTATTTATAATAAAGTTTTAAATAATAAAAACTATTTGAAATGTCTTGAAGCCTGGACTGAATACTTTAAATAATCCTTTCAATGTATATATATAAAAAAAAAAAAAATTATTTGCAAAATATTTGTGAAGCGTATACATTATACAAACATGGTTTATTTATTAAATTTAAAATGTGTCAGCATATCACATGCTATTACAAGTCCTAGATTTTTAATTTAATTTTAAACCATATTATTCATAGTACATGAATACTTTAAAAATAAGGTTTAAGTTCGTTATTAAGCTCTTCCAGTGTAATTAAATAATATTTCGATAATAAATTAAGAATTGATTGTATTGCTAGAATAATAGCCAGTATACTATTTGTTTACCATACTTTATTTATAATACTACAATAAATTGAGACATTAAAAATGTAAATAACATTTTGTTTATGTATTTAGTAAATAGATTTTCATTACTGAATTGGATAATTATACTTCCTAAATAAAAATATCAATAAGAATTGCAATTGTTTATTTCATTTCATTTACCATTAACTTGTTTGTTAATTTTGTTTAAGCCTTAACCAAATGACGCATGAGGATGTTGGTGCAAAAATGTATTTTTTGTAAATTGAAGATAGTATTGATACAACATATATTATAATAATATTTGTGCGATCAGACTTGCAGCAAAGCAAGCGTTTTTCTATACTAGGAAATACCTAATGAAACCTTTCCTCTAAATATATTATCATGATTAAAATAGTAATAAAAAGACAAAATGTTGTCCTTGATCTTATAATTTATTTTATTTATTTTGATTTTATATGATAATAACAATAATAAGCTAAGCTATGAATTTTATGCTATAAAAAACTGTAAGATATGCATTTTATTTATCAAAATGTGCACTTAAATTTTCATAAAATAAACAAAAAAATATAGTTACAAAAAAAATTATTTATTAAAATACATCAGTGATTAGATGTTTGTCTTAATATATAATAATTGAGAAATAAAATATAATAATTTATAAATAAAATTTATTATTCACATTTAATAGTGAAAATACGTGTGTTTGTTACAACCACATAGTTTTTTAAATTTTCGATTATAAATGATCGGCGATTGGATCGTAGTATTGATTTATATTTATTGAAGCTCCGTTCAACGTTACATGATGTAGTTAACGCATATTTAAATAAAGAAATTTTTCCTAGTGTTTAATTATTATTGAGATCGTTCTTGCACGATTCCTCATTTAATTGTACCATAGGATTGTATTTATAAAAATAAAATTTATGTTTGACAAAAAAAAAAAGAAGTTTTTATAATTTAATCAGCAGGGCTAGAACTAAATACGAAATATACTATAAGACATGCATTTTTCGCATTCTTATAATTTAAATATGTAATAATATTCCTTTTATTCAATACATGCAAAAACATACAAAATAAAACCACCAGCATTTATATCATCATGGATATTACTGACAAAATTAATAATCAGAAGTCGCAAAAAAATATGCTGTTGTATATAAATCTTAGCCCTGCTAATAAGTAATAACAATCATTAAGTAGGCTTATAAATAAACAGATGGTGATGATTCATTGTTCATACTGTACAATTAGTTCATTAATTTTGTGCATAAAGTCTTTGATTTTATAATAATTAATAACAGACCACAGTATAATATATTAATATTTAAAATGTTTTTAATAGTTTAGTTTCTAAGATGATTTGTAATGTCATATTAACAAAAATATATTGATATATGGTTTAATAATATGATTATATGATTCTAAAATACTTTATAGTAAAATTTTCTTATTTTACTATTAGTACGAGATTGATATAATAGTTTTAAATATAATAATATACTAGATTAATGATATCGTATGATGGAAAAAATATTAAACAACTCAACATTTTTTAATTTTAATTTTATAGATTACATGACTTATACTCGTAGAAGTAAGATTAAAATAAAATTAATAAATTTATTTAAAATACATTTTTGTTTTTCTATCAAACATAATTTATTTGATGACAAAGTTCAATATTCGTGTGTAGAAATATAAATTGTGTAACAAAATTACTAATAAGACTACTGTATTTCTAGTTGATTAACATAACTGATTTTAAATAAATTATGTATCCATTTATTATTCAGCAATGCCATTAAAAATGACTTATGTTAAAAGTCAGAAGGTTGTTTGCTAAACATTTATATAAACAGAAATATGAGTGGCTTAATTTCTATTAATAAAAATATTAACAGCAATGTTGGTTGGTATCGATAATCTTTTATGGTTTTATCGAGACTATCTTTAATATATCTTGGCCTTCCATATAGGTTATGGCAAGATCATTTTATATTTTCGTTCAAAACGATAGATTAGTACAAAAGTGATCTGTATTGTCTGAAATATTTGTCTAAGTGGGCCGTTTTTCAAAATTTCAGTAGGTAAAGTTGTTTGTATGGTTGTATCCGAGGGCTCTTCAACCTTTTGAAGACTTGTTAGTGTATGCCATGTATATAACCAAATATTATACTTTCAAGGTATTGAGTGTGTGTTGCTGATGGCAATCTTGAGACGTAAAAATATCAACCCACATCATAAACAATTTTATAATCTTTGTGTCTGTTCTTATAGGTGTTGAATTCAATTATTTTTTTTATATTTATTTAGATAGCCCACACATTCATGTTTATTTATTTCTCTAATATTAATAGCTCAGAATTAACGTATTTTATTTTTATTTAATATAACTTAATATACTTCTTATAATATTAAGGATGTTATAATAATTATATTTTAAAATTATTATGTATTGAACTATCGACGGAGAAAATTTTTAGTTAGCTTATATAAATGTTACTTTGACTTTTTACGAATATTGAAAACTGATCTAATAGCATAATATGACTAAGTATGTAATTTTCTAGAGATTTATTTCTTCTTATTATTTTTTTTTTGTCGGTTGATTTATTGTGATACGTTCTTGGTTTTATTATAATCTATTTAGAATTGTGAGTCACAATGAATAATAGTATATATTATTTAACGCGGCTCACAATAAAAACATGTACACTTTATAGATCAATGGTTGTAATTATTCAAACAGACAAGACCGTATTGAAGCTAAGAAATTACTACAATAGCCAACTTGCTCTATAAAGTTCATATAGACGCATAGTGACATTTTTCCAACCAAATTAATTGCTCAGTGGCTGACATTTTTAAAGTACCAAACCTCTCAGAAAACCTTCATAAATCAGCTGCATCCCAGATTTCCCTTCATTAACCCAATCGCATCTAACAAGCCCAAACAAAAATGTAAAAAATAGTATCTTATAAGTATTTACTTTGAATTTATGATATATCTTACGAGACATTCATTATATTAAAATCTCCAAAACAAAGACGAGATACTTTTTATAACAATCCATTAAATCAAATCATAAAATATGTTACGTATGAAAATTAGTTGTGTAATTAAGTAGGATCTCTATTGTTTAATAGGAAAAATTAATTTTAATTATTAATCGTTTATTTATATCAAACATATGTCTTAAAGAAGCGAGATTTTTCAATAAAGCGTAAACATCAAACGCTTAAGTAAGTCGAGGAAAATTCGAACAAATATACGGCACATATACTAACATTTTGAACAATTTTAATGCGAACGGTTGTTAATACATGTTACCAGTATGTTATGTAAATAGTTATCAATACAAAAACAAAATGTTAACGTTTATCAGCTGCTTGTTTCAATTAGAATAGGTTTGAATACCTTCATTTAGGTTTTCGAAATAAAATAAAAATAGTTTTATGAAGTTATAAAATTATTTGATTATATCTGTGTACTTAAATGTATAATATACCAGCGGCCAATTTATTAAATATTGTATCATAAATATAACGTGCTTAGTAACAAAATAAAAATAAAATGTTTAAATTTATCGTAAGTAAGTGATGTAAATTATGAATACGAGTAGGAAGTTAATGAAAATATTTTCCTAAAAAATGTTTAAAAATATGAAATATTTAAAATGTATAACATTTATTATTATAATAATGATTGAAGAATTAATATAAACTAGAATTAATATTATTTTATAAAATAATAGGAGATAAATGTTATTATACATGTGCATAAAAACCATGTCTACTCAGTGGTGTATATTTCGGGGAAGGGGTGTCCAAAATATACCTAAAAACATGTTGTCAGATCTAATAAAATTAATTTAATTTTCATAGTTTACATTTAAAATAATAAAAACATAAAAAAAAATAATACATTGGTTCATTTTTTTTAAGTCAGGGGTTTCTAGACTTGGAGGACACCCCTCCCCCCAAAAAAATAATAAAAATAAAAAACAAAAAAATACGTCACTGTATTTACCTATAACTTAATTTTTAAGTAAAATTATTATTAAATCTTAGTTAGTAATTTAAAAAAATTAATCGTCAATATAATCAAAATATTTACTTTTCTATTCAAATTACATTGATTATAACTTTTTTGTTAGTTTTAGATTTAATTGTTATAATGCAAAAAACACAGTAGTATGGAATTATCTTGATGAACCTTAAGTTAAATAAACATAACATAAACCTGTGAAAATATTTTATAGTTAAGATATAAGATATAGAATACAGTAATGATTGTTTATTAAATTTAAAATTAATACATTTCAACTATTTAAAAATAACCTAATATTAATATAACCTTAATTTATTATACAAATATATATAATTATATAATTTTTAGCAAAGAAATGTTACAAAATAATTTTATTATCAATTTATCAAAACATCTGTTACAAATTACTATCCTAAGACAAAGTGATCATACACTTTTTTCTGTATAACACGATCTATAATAATGTATTAGTGTTTAATTTTTCATTTCAATAAACACATTTTAATGATATTAGATGTAATAAATAAAAGAGATTAATATAATATCGTATATGAACAATTCTCTAAACAAGTAGTTTTCTGGAAGAAATATTTGAAGAATGATTTATTATTAATTATTTTATAACTTTAATAGATGTATTCAGAGTCTTGACCTTATACGCAATGTTTTTATGTCGCTGCTATTACTATCTATAGGAGAAGGATAAAAAGTGTATCAATAGCAACAATTTGGATACAAAATGTTAGTAAAAACTTAAAAACATACAATATTTGATAAATATATGTCAAATTTTTAGATTACAGTTATAAAATTGAATTTTTTATTGATTTAACAATAATGTTTTTTTTGTGCCTGTCGTCAACCATTACCTTTTAAGGCAGTAAAAATGCTTTGATTTTTAACTTTAGACTGGTTTATGGTGGAAAATCTAGTTAGTGTTTTGATCAAAAGAATTCTCAGTATTTTTCAAAACAACTTAGAATAACAAATAAGGTAAACGGGATTTTATATGTAAAAACAGTTTTCAACAAAATCGATTTTTATGTTTTGTTATAATTTCATAACAAAAATTTGAAAGTACTTGGGATTTTTCACAAATATTTATGTTGGAATTTTCTAATTTTCTAAAATATTTAAACTTTTAAGCTATTTATAAATATTTCAAAAATTAATTAATTTTAGACTTTCTGTACAGTTTATTAAGCAATTTATCACTGGATAAAAAATAAAAGTTCTAATAAAAAAAAAAAAAAAATTAGTAGTGTTGTTTTATAAGTGTTTAAAGTTAAACGCTTGACAAAGTTCTACAAAATCATTGATAATTTCATACATTGCATTTGCAAATAATATTTAATATTTAAAATACTATTTCTTACTCAAGAAAGTAGTTTACCTTAAAAAAAGAATACTGGAAAAATAATACGTGTTTAAAATGAATAGTTGTTGTTTAAAATAAATAAGCGGTTTCAAGTTTTGATTATGCTTATAAAAAACATTTGATTAACCATATATAATTTAGTATTATCATAAATAAAACAATCATGATCAAAATTCAACAACTTTACTTTTGGCTATTGAATGTTTCTTGTTATTGTAGACTGTGGACATACTGTATATATACTGTGTATATTAATATTTTAAATATAATAATAACTAATGCTATTAATATTTACGTATTTGGTTTAACCTAAAAACATGATATTTTTTGCTTCTATTTATATTGTAAACAAATTCGTTTAATGTCAAAGAGTGAAAACCCAAAAAATGTATATATTAATATTATATAACACGATATGCTAATGAATTTTTTTATGTCTTGTATGCACTATAGGATTTTTGTTACTTATTTATTATAAAACACTCAAGGCATCTTTTATTTGTCTTTTGTGAAGTATTTTTATTGTAGTAGTTTTTTTAGCATTGAATACTGAAATAACCATAGCAAAAGATTTTTATTTATATTTTTCATTGTCAATTTTTTACGAGGGAAAAATATATATATATATATATATATATATATATAAATATTTTATGTGTTGAAACTATTATTATATTTTAAAATGAATCAATTCAACAATAATCTGTATTTTTAGTAAATTATTTTTAAAAGATTCATACAGTTAGGTTTGATGAAGCTTAGATTTAGAATAATAATTTAACACAATATTTCTTAATAACGATAATTTTTAAAATTTTTATAATTTACCGACTTAAATTTAAAACATGGAAAATTAATTTCATCATAAATCATTTCAAATTTTAACAATGTTAGTAATTACTTAAAATATTGTTTAACTTCGTTTGACTTATGGCATTGCATTTATAGCTTTAATATTTGATATGCAAGATTAATATTGCTATCAAACAACTATGATGAACAATTTCATATGATTAAAATGTTTATTTATATATTATATACATAATAATTATTTATTATGTTCGATTCTAAGAGAGTGAGATGAATTTGTTTATGTCATAATATTATATTTTTTTCCTTGTTCATTTTTGGCTTGAAAAATGAATATAAAAATGTCAACAACTATAACTAGATATCTACTGATTATTACTCGTAAATATATATTAAATATATTAGTAATAATTTTTATTTAGATATTATCCTAGTCTATAATAGTTAGCGTGTTGCAACCGTATCGGTCGAGGAGAGAAGATGATTATGATATCATTTTTTTGAAGAGGTCCACGATTTAGGAAGTGTGGTTTAACTGAGCTGTGCTCTGGATATATGTATATACTATTTTTGTTTTGATATGATTTATTATCATTTTAAAATTAACAATAATAATATTCTAATACATCAAAAAATTATCCTAAGCTGAGATAAATAATTTGAAACGAATGTCCCAATACCAGATCTTGGTTGTACCAATACCTGTGAATTAGGTTAAAGCACGTCTTTTGTGTTTTCAAAAAATATAAATTGTGCTTTTTGATTTATTATTGTTTTACTAAGAATACGATTAATCAATTAAAGTGTTAAACGTATTAGGTTTTAAATGTTTTAAATAATTATTATAATTTATAACGGTTTGAATTTTTTTTTTTTTTTTTTTGGTCAGGATGTATAATAATAATAATAATTATAACTTATTGTGCGTTTGTGAATTTATTTTAATCCATTAATCTATGTAAAACATTATTAATCTCCATGCATGAAAAGGTCCATTTTCAACGACCTCAACCTACATCATAATGGGTTAATTTCGTCAATTATACTACTGAACAGTAGTTGCTTTTAACGATTGTTTTAAATTATAGTAAAGCAAAATTAATAGCTTCATGATTCATGTTTAGGTTCATTTATATTTTATTCTCACTTCTCATGCTGTACTAAATGAAATAAAAGATATGACTTACAAGTTCAAATTAATAAAATTTTACAATGCGTATATTGTAATGTTTCTATTACAAGTTATAGGATAAAAAAATTAAAAAAAAAATTTAATTTAACTAAAAATTCATAAATGTCAGTTGAATTCGTTCTCGTTTAAATATTCATTTTATATTTTCTTATTACAATAATTTTACCACAAATTAGACCTAAAAAATTTAAATTTATTAGTTTTTAGTTATTATGAGTTGAGCTTGTATCTATACTTAGTAATATTTAATTCAAAATCATTTGTAGGTACAATGTGATTACGATATCAGCAAGTTAGGCAAATATATTTATTTTTTTTAAATACTTTTACAAATATTTTAGAACGGTCATATTAAAATAATATATTTATCAAATATAAAATAGTAAATTCAAAAAGTAAATGTGTTTTTGAGTGTTGTATAACATTTTTTTTGATATTAAAATAATTTATACTAATTGTATTAATGTATAATATTCAAATATAAGTAACTCATGGTATTTACTTGTGTACGTTTATAAAAGTTATTAAATGTTGTTAAAAGTTTTATTTTGGTTTTTATTTGGAGGTATTTTTGTAAATTATCATTGAAATTATTTGAAACTACAATAGTTATTACAGTATACTAGTGATAGACGTATAGTGTTACTGATTTGGTATATATATAATATAAAATGAAGTACCTACTAATCTACTTATTTTTATAACTCATAAAAAACTATGCATAGATTTATTGATTTTTTCCCGTTAAAGCACATATAATATCATAATAGAGTATAGATAAATTTAATTTTTATAAAACACTTTGACAGTTTTTATTTTGTTTGCTATTCTATTTTTTATTCGAATAATATATTACAATTTACTGATTTAATACGTAAATAATGAATAATTACGATACTACATTATGCTGCATAGTTCTGAAAATTGAAAATATTTTATATTAATAATAAATATATTTTTACTAGATATCAAATTAGATGTTTGCTGAACGATGAATTACTAAATACACAAAACAATGGTTTGAACTTGGAATTGATAACTTTCATTTTAATGTAGTATGGTTTCCCCGTTATTTAAGTCTCCTACACATAAATAAGCGGGGTTACGTACATTATTTCAACACAATATTATTCATTGGAGAAATCTAAGTAACCTGAACGATTAATTCAGTTAAATTGATTTAATTAAAAACCGTAAAAACAATATACATATTTTCCATACTAAAAATTTAATTGGTTAGGGTTAGAGTTTATAAGTTGCTTTAAATAAATCATGGACACTTGAACGTATCCAGTGGGTAAGATGGGACACTCTCCCTTAGAAATTAAAATTTTTTACCTATTAATAATTTAATGTAATAACCATGAAACTTAATAATGTTTTATTTATAAAATGTATAATAATAACACCTAATTGTAATAATAACGAAACATAATAATGTACAATAAATAAAATGTATAAAAAGGTGTTTTAAAATTAATTTTGTCCCCTAGAAAAATATCTGGGCACGCCCATGAATAAATACGTACATTGGAGTATGTAATCTAATTTTATACTACCTACATATTACCAACCTATATTATTGTGACTTGTGGTCACCGGGAGATTTTTATAATTCCCAAGTTTGTAATAATATTTCATGGTCGAATAGTCGGAACAATTGCTAATCATAATAATATGTAGACTCAATATAACCCAACTCGTTTGTAAAAATATATGGTTTTTTCATCTTGAATTGTTTACTTATATCCATATTGTGTACACATTTATTACGCAATTATTTTGTTATAAGTCGGTTAAATTATTAGCTGATATAATAGTACCTATAACTGTATAGTTATTTAACTTGGTATGAGTTTTATAAAATAAATTATACATATTACATATTATCATCGTCGTCGAGACACGTCATATAATTTGTGGACAGGTGGTATGGAATATAATTGTTGATGGCCCTGTGGTGTACCTTAATGCGATTGAGTTTGAATGGTAGTAAAATTGATCAATGTAAATGTCTAGGCCACCGGGTTCTTGTTCTATTCTTGTAACAGTATTAGTAATTATTATAGTGTAGATGACGTGGCTGTGCAAATATTGCATTTGCACTGTTATACCTAAGTTTTGTTAAGACATATCGTACGTTTTCAGAAACTAATCACAAGTTAAGCTTATGTGGTTGATGGAAGAGAAATTGTTATTTATAATTATTTGAAATATATTAGGTAATAATTAATATAATAAGATTATTTAAGTATACCTATGACAATATGATAACGCTGGTAATCAATATGTTTAATTAATTAATTAATTAATTAAATTATATTTTGAATGCAATTTAAAAAGTCAATTAAAATTTTTTAAATATAAAATAGCAGACAATAATATAATTCCAAACACTTCAATAAAATTCTAGCCTTTAGATAGTTTCTAGTTGGTAATAATTATTTAAATTTTTACCTCTTATACTTAAGATATAAACTTATAAAAGATCAGTAGATATCTATATGGTAGTTGAAGTTACCACTTGTTTATTTTATATAAAATATTCACAGTTTAATATTTCCGCACTTTAGGCGGCAACTGGTCAGTGATTTTGATTTACATAGTTGATTTTTTGTTAATTTCATCGAGATTTGACCTTCGAGCTGAACGATTGGATGCAATTTAAGTTTAAGTTTATATTTTTAAATTTTTAACTTACGGGGGCCAAATTAATGTATTTAGCTTAAACGTTATCGATATTACCAGAATTATAGATGTTGAATGTCAGTGTAATTATTAGCTTTGAGCCATTATATATATAAACTACTTTATGCATACAACATTGCTTATTCAAACAATAAATTAAGTACTAATTTCAAGAAAAATTTAACACAATATTTTTTAGGCAACTCAGTATAATTCAGTCGATAATATTCATGCAGCTCACAAGGATATTTTTTTTGACCGTGTAAGTTATGTTAGTTATGGTACGCAATTAGGTACTCCTTTATAAATTAATCATTTGATTGATTTATTTTATGCTCATAATACCACCGTCGTAATAAAGTGTTCTGTTGTATTCACTGCTAAACTATTCTTCATAATATAAATACACAGATACATTTAAGTAAGGACGCACCAACAAGATATAACGAGATAGTACGTTATCGTTTTGTATTAAATCTATCATACGCAATAATTTTAATTACTCTGAATTACGATTAATTAATTCTTATTTTTTTAAAATCTAAATAGTGATTATTGTTTCCATTCTATAAATGAAAAACATAAAAAAATTATTGTACGGTATTTACTATAGATTAAATAGTGTAATCCTATTATCCTAAGGAAAATTGTATATGTCTTGTGTTAACAATATAGCTATATACCTAGGGTATCCATGGGTTAAGATAGTGTCAAATGTTAAGGATAAATTAAATTTATTACACAAATTATGATTATTATATGCCGATTGATAAATTATTATTAAAAAAAAAACATAGTTTTAAACAATAATATTTTTGATAATTCCTTAGAGATAAATTTCAATCAGTTAGGTACAATATATAGATACGTATACGTTGAAATTATTGAATTTATTTTAACAAGATCATTTTAGTATTAGTTATTAGATTGAACAATAAACAATTATATTGTATTTATTTATAAAAGTGGGAAAGTTAATGAAAAACATTAAATTAAGTTAAAGAAGTTTAGAAAATTTGAACGTTAAATTATAAGTTAATATTAAATATAAGTTAAACAGTGCATATCACTTTAAAAGTTTAAAAATGATATTACATTAAATTATTTAAAAATAAATAAATTTTTTTTTTAAATTATTACTTGAATTAAACAATATAATAATAATTACAGTAATTGTACAATTCCTTATTGAACACTATATGTCAGGGGTGGCCAGCAAGAAGAGACTTGCGAGACGCCCAATATATTAATAAATATCGAAGAGTCAAAATAAAAAAAAAGTTCATATTAATGTATGTATACAAGTATATTTCTGTATATTGCGAAAAAGGGCACAAGTCGTAAAAGTGATTGTAATATATTCGTGCACACGGGCATAAGTCAATTATAATAATGATTCAAATACTTGAGGTATGTAATACTTAATTATTCAAAGTTTAGATGTTTAAATTACCTATTTGTAAAAAAAAATCATTCATTTATTGTTTTAAATGGCTAATACACGTTTTTACGTCTACTGTAAAATCGTGTTTTCTAACATGAGGCCTTTTGCACAAACACCGTTCATATGATTGTCGCAAAGAAGATAATTAAATATCAGTTGTCATAAAATGTGTTAAATGCAAAACAATAGCCTATTATTAATTAATAATTAAAAATAAATATATATTTAAATATTATATCAAAAACACTATTGTTTCTTGTAAAATTTTTCTATAAATTGAAATTTAGTAAAATATTATACTTCTTCATATACATAAATACATATCGAAAATAACTTTTTTTGTATAAATGTTTGTATCTTACAATAAGATGCGAGCCATATGAGTCTATGACGGGAGTCGCAGTTTGGCCACCCTTGCTATAAGTCACTACTTAGAAAATTACACATTTGTGTTAACTAAGTTATTGAATTCAGGAATTGTTATTTATTTTATATTGAATTATCAATAATTGTATACATAGTAATTAATTAATTCAATTCAACTAAGAGTTATAGAAATGTATGAATATGATTTTGATTTATTGTATTTACTTTTCAAATAAAATTAAAAAAAAAAATTTAACTTATTAATGTTCACCTTTAAGTGTTTATCATCAACTTATTTAGTTAGCATTGCTTCATAATACTAATATAGTTTAAAATTTAAAACATTAACTATATAAATAATAATAAAAAAATCATTTAACTACAGAGTAAAATAAATATTTTAGTTGATAATATTTATAATAATATTCAAACAAAATATTTTAAGGTTCTATACAATTAGTTAAACAACTAATTCAAGTTATTACTTGATAGATAGATAGTGTATTTTAGTTAATTATCTCAAAATTAACGTGTTACAATATTTATATTTTATGAAAATCAAAATGTTATCATAACTTTATTTCTAAAATTGTTTATAGAATTAGGTCATAGGGAGTAATTTTGTTTTGACTCTAAATTAAAGATTAACTATAATATATTTAAAATAAACAATGGTGTATTATTTGGAAAATATGAAAATAAAATATCTAATAATTTGATTAACGTATTAGAAACTTGAATATGTGATTATATTTTTGTGTATAGACTTAATATAGTGGAATTTTTTATAATATATTTTGTAGTTTTCAATATTGCTTCTTAAAATTTAAATATTAGCATTTTTTTAATATCACATTCAAATGATAAAAAGTTTTTACTAATTAATACAACTTTTTTATAATAATATTAATGTTATCTAGTTTTTGTTTAGAATCGTCTTGATAATATTATTATCCATAATTATTTATTAACTGTATATTTAAATATATGCATATAGTTTCATTTTAACTATCTTCTATTATCTTCTATCATCCACCCAAGTTTTTGGTTATAGAGATAAGTGTCTAATACTCATATCTGCATATGTTTTGATTAATTTTTTTTACATATTAACGTGATACAGTATGATTATATGTGGACATTATGTTTTTCACCAAAATGACCTCCCTTCGTTATTACCTTAACCGTTTTCTGCCAAAAAAACTTAATAAATTATTCAAGATATTTTTTGAGAACCTCTTATTTTAGTTATATTCCGCGTTAATATTTTTTTTTTATTGAAAAAATTAAACATAAATTACAGATCATAGATATTATAGTTAATTAAAAATTGGATTAACCTACTCGTAAGCTTATGTGGCTTGTAGTGAAGAGGGTATCATGAATACTACTAAGTTATTATTATTATTTAATCTGTTAATTGTGAAGTTATCCGTGGATAATTGACGGGTTATTATTCACTGTCTATCTGAACCTTTTAGTTGAAACCGTGGGCTGCGACAACGTAAATAAAAAATTTAAAAGAATTAAATTTCTATACAATCTTTACTCAACTCATTATGAAAGATGAATATTTAGACAATGCAAGATAAATTGTTTTCAAAATTCAATTTTTTTTGATTTTTTCATGCGCAAAAAGTTGTAATTTATTATGTGATGTCCAGACTTTATACATGGATGGCACTTTCCAAAAATAGATTTTTTACTTAAATGTATACAATTTATGGGTGAAAAAATCAACAATGGCCTGGTGTGGCACAGTGGTTGGACTTACTCATTAATGTGTTTGAGTTCAAGTATCGGTCGGCTGCGGCGTCGTTAGCTCTCGGATGGGTGACCATCCGGGTTTTTAGTGACGAATCCATGGCGCACACACATACATACGCATGTTCCGACTCTATGAAACAAACCTTACAAACAAACAACCCTACACAAAAAAAACATACTGTTCCTATCCACAGCTAATGGCCTTAGTTGCCGAACTTAAAATAAGATCAATAAAAATAAAATATTAACACTATGTAACCATTTGTATTTTGTTTGCTGTCTGACAAAAAAACAGAGACTTACATTTATATGTTACATAAAATATCTGAATTGTGTTATTACATAGGTCGTATTTTTTTATCAAATAGTATAAATAGTAAATTTAAAAAAACTATATTAAATTTAGATAATGAAGTTAGGCTTGGGATGAATGTATTTGGTAGTTGATTTCACTTAATCCAAGCATCGACAAATTAAAACTCTAGATCTAGTTATTGAGTATAAAAATAAGTTTAGTATTAGTATGTATAATTGCGTCATACGTTTGGCTTATTATTTTTAAATTTCAGCGAAGTAATACTAAGTTTTTTTTATGAAAAATATGCCACAGTGTCATCTGATAATCGCGTTCTAGTGTATTCACATATTTATTGAATAGTTACATTTCAAGTACAAATACGTTCTCCCCTAAGTTATAGGTATAAGAAACTTTTTCATTAACGAGGACCACAAATGCATGTGAATCATTTCATTTAAATTTCAATCAATCGTTTCATAAAAACTTACCAATAATATCAACATGAGTTCAGAATTTGATAAATGAAATACAAACCTGTATAAGAATACACTCAAAAATACATTCATGGACATTTTACTGGGTTCAATTTTATCAACAAATCTGTTTTTCGTATAATAAATATTGTTTGTGTTAAAACTTATTTGAATGTTTGTACTTTTTACGTAATTTTAATTTTAAAATTTTAATGTATTATTTGGACAACAAATTTGTGATATTTTTAATCATTAATATTTATACTTATACTGTTTAGTTATACCTACTATTCGTTTATTTATTTGTATGTAATATTGTATACGTTGGAAAATACATTAGCTATGCAGTAAGATAAAAAAAATATAATAGTTTATGAATCATAAACTATGATTAATATCTGTGATTAAAGGTGAGACACATACATCGTAATTATTTCTATTGATAGATTGGGTTCTTAAAAAATATATTAATTTTTTTTTGGTGGAGTATAACTTAGGTATATATAGCAGAAAATGATCACGATGCTAATGGATAAAGATCATTTTGCCGAAAAACGGAAACCCCCGATTGCGTATTTTTAAATTTTTCTTGAAAAAAAAAAACTCCTGACACTATTTCATACCAAAAATTTAATTGTGTGAAAATCTGATTTAAAAAAATTGTTAGTTAATTGTCACTTATGAAACGAATACTATTTATAATAGGAAATACTTAGGTATTTGGTTATAATATTATATTTAGTAATTTTGCTCTTAGTTGTTTAGCCAAAAATGTAGTCAGTGATATTTTTTCGTATTTAATTAAAAATACTCCTGCCAATAATTATATATTAGACAATTTTGTATTCCTTATTATATAAAATAGGAAGAATCCTATATATTTGATACACAATCGTGCTGTGTTTTTTGCAGACCAAAAGTTCGCAATAATGTAAAATGAAAAGATTATAATAACATTTGTAATTTTGAATTACCTATTCAAAAAATGTATTTATTACTACATTTACTCATCTATTTCAATATGTATTTACAATTTACATGGTTAGCTATTGGTTACCTATTTTTTTTCTATAATTTAACTTGCAACTGTGCACGTGTATTGTGTGTATTGTGCAACATAATAACGTAATAACTAAAATACCTACTGATATGTATAAACATAATATTAGCTATGTATTCTATAATTTATAATTTGTCTATGATTATCAAACGTTGAACTAAAAATAAAGTTATTTTAATTATATGTACTGAAAATATACCTTTAACACTTAAAACAAAGAACAAATAATATATTTTAATTTTCTTAATTAACCACGAAAACAATATGTTTAATAAACTAAATTATATTTGATGTAATTTTTAAAATGAAAATTCTCAGTATATTATATTATTTAAAATAATGTTCAGGGATTGAATTTTTATGTAAATACGCAGACTACACATTAATTATAAAAAATTACTTAACTTAGTAGTTCTGTGTTCTCTTGGTTACTTTGATTTTTACTTAATAAATATTATTGAAGTATATTATTTCTCCAAACAAAGATAATATTTTTAGAGCTATTTAATGACATTAAAATAAAGTTAATTTCGTTGCACTGGTATAAAAACTACTTTATTATATATTTTGAGTGCTAAAACTTTTACATTACTACTTTTATTATAACACTATCTTCCAGAATCACTACCGTTGAATACTGTTTCTTAAGGTATGGAAAAAAAAATGATTTTCACAGTTTCTCAATTGTCGATTAATATATTACTCTAATAAGTTTATTTGTAATATTTAAAAAAGAACATAACTTTAAGATACCTAGAATGGTTATGACATCGATAAAATTAGTTTTACCATCAAAATACTGATTCTATAATATGGTTTTAAGAATCAAAAACATATCAATAAAAAAAAAACTATAATTGATGAAAGTAATATAACAATTTATTTATGTTAAAATTAAATATAAGTTGTACTATAGTCACATAAATAGTTGAAAATAGTAAAATATAAAAAGTTGTAAAGTAAAATTTCAGATTTGAGGATTAATAATAATAAATATTCTGGACATTATAAATATAATTTTTCAAGAAATACGAGTAGATACACCATTTTTTACACTCCAATATTTTTAAGACCCATCATTCAATAAGAAGTAATGATATAATAATTAATAATAACTGAGATTTTAAAATAATAATCATAAAAAAAAATGTAATCAACAGTATTATTTTAACATTTTTAAAATAATATTGTTTAGTAATTTTATTTGTTACCTAATTAAAACCTGATTCGAAATAACTGGAGATTTATTAATATGTATTATCTGTATTATAAATTAAAATTTTTTTACATCAATAGTCACTATAATATTATATAATACTATGCGTTGTACATATAAGTATAGTAAAACTGAATATATTTATATATTCTTAATTTAAATACTTATAATAAAATAAATATAAATATAATATACATAAGTCTATGTATATTATATTACGTATTGATATTAATTAAGACATACTGTGGTAAAAAATTTTTAAACATGCCAATAATAGGTGCTTATAATATAAGCGCGTGTAAGTATTGCAAATATTATAAGCACAGTCAGTGATTTAAAAGATTCAACAATATTTTTCACACGGTTTTAAACTTTCCCAGTTGATTTGTTTTAAACAATGTAATAATAGGGAGTTATAAATATTAAGTTGTTTTTTTTTTATAATGAGAATTATTTTTTTAATTTTTTACTCGTTGGTATTTAAAAAAATACCAAACCAATATAAACAGGTTTTTCTTCGTCAACAAAACCAACAAAAAAGACGTGAGAAATAAACAGGAAGCAATAGTTGCTGATAATATTGATTATATTATATTAAAAAAGTCTTAACGTTGAATACATTATCAACCTTGAAAATATAATATTATTAATAATATGGTTAACTAATGACTTTAATCAGAAACAGAGATTCGAATTTATACAACATTTATGATTTTCTACTGAGAGATGACTTTGATGTTACATTTTTTTGTGGTCATAGTTATGTTATATTTTTCATATTTTTGCTAACGTTAAAATAAATTGCAATGTATTTTAATTTTATCCTTTGGAGTCTAGACTAAATCAACGATCAATTTTATCGGAATAAAACCTGAAATTTATGAATTTTTTTTTGTCAATGTTTTCGTCATAGAGTTATAACATACTACTCCACAAATTATAAGTTAGATAATATGAAACTTGATAATAAATATACGCTTTACATTTATTTATTTCGAATGCCTGTTCACTATTTCGTTGTGAACTTTGATAATTTAATAAACTTTAGTTGAAAATAGTTGAAAAATTTAACTCTGATATTTAAAATAATTATTTTTCTTTTAAATATTAAATGGTTGTAAGAAATTGAACATGAAATGTTAAAAAAGAATAACAATTTAATATGCATTCCTAATAATTTTTTACTCTTGTCCCCAAATTACCGATTAGATTTAATTTCTACTAGAAAGTAGACATTTAAGTACTTTAACCATTTCAAAACGCGATGTCGGTTGATTAG
The DNA here is from genome assembly GCF_002803265.2 of Melanaphis sacchari. Lineage (NCBI taxonomy): Eukaryota > Metazoa > Arthropoda > Insecta > Hemiptera > Aphididae > Melanaphis > Melanaphis sacchari. Next base: position 3,534,131 of record NW_020271173.1, read on the forward strand.
AAAAAAACCGATAGAGGATAGATATTAGATGTTATGGTATAACAACAAATACCGAGTACACAAATGCATCAGTTCGTTCGATTGTGTAAACAAGACGGATTGCAAATAATTATTCACTCGGACATCATTGCAATATTATCTTATAATAAACCATCCGAAGATGGTATCCGTCCAATAAGCGCGAATGAGAGTTTCCGCCGAAGAGCCAACAACGGCCATCGACCGAATACGATGCCTAACTCCGTGGGCGTGCTTACACGTTGACCTTACAAACTGGTAAGTTTGTTCGGCGACCGATTTAGTCTACGACGACCGACCGTCCGTGTAGCGACGACTGCGCGCGATCGAATAATACGTAACTTAACCTAACCATATTATTATCATATTCTCATGTTATAACGAAGAAATAATAATAATAATAATAATAATAATAAATAACACAACACGTGTGGTCGGGTAACACAGGCTAACAACGTTGTCGTCGTCATCGTCATCATTAAAAAGTACGTATGCACAAAACATAGCGATTTGTTTAAATAATAGGCGTCTCGTCCGCGTAAAAATATAATAATAACAACAGCAGTACGATGGTAGGGGTTGCAGGCGGCGGCAAGTCCCTCGTCGGTGCGTCAACCGTCTGATGACTCGTATTATATTATGTTTCGTGTTTAGGAGTCGTGCCGACACACAAGCGCAGTCATATCTTACGCGGCAACGAGTCCGAAGCAAAAGTCAATACGATTGCGGGCGAGAGACCGACACAACGATAAAATAATAATATTATTTATCGACGGTTGAATATTTAACGATTTCGTCGTTTCGCGTCAACCTTACCTTTTACCCGTTTATAGGTAGAATATCGATTTTTATTGCGTTAATACCGCATCGCCATTATCGGGCGTGAGTACTCGTGTATAATAATACGTCTCGTGCGATAGTTGTACGCAGCCGCAGCTGATACGCGGGTGATGTAAATAAACGACACAGTAAATATTGTTGTTGTTGTTATTATTATTATTATTGTTGTTGTTGTTATTGAGTAAAAATAACTTAAATATTTCCAGCGTGCGTTTTTATTCGTACGCTTGTTTTTGTGTTTATTTATATTTTTTTTATCATCCAGACCGCGTTTTCGACAAATCGCCATTGCGTTTTTTTAGTCACAAGTGTCTTGAAACGGTCCCGCGACTGGTCGTCATGGCCCAGAGTTGAGATGCTTCGGGGGCCCAGGGTTTCGTGCTTTTGGAATCGCGTACGAATATAAAAAAAAATTATATACTATTATTATATATATATATAATATTTTTATTGCAAAAATATTAGCATTTTTTTTATTTATTTTTTTTTTGTTTAGTATTAAACGTATATATATTTGTGCTAAAAAACCGAGTAAAATGTTTAACTTCTTATTGACCTGTGACACGTACTCACTTGCGGTGACCGTGTTGTTGGTGATCGTGCTCCTGTATTGGGTGTTCGAAGTACACTATTTTGCCCGGACGTTGTGGTGCGCGACCATGTGCCGGATCCTTAAGAAGTACGTGCACATACTGGACACCACTTCTTATTCTTCAGCATGCCTGACCACGGACGTCGACTTCCTGCTGTTCCACATGAACAATTCGAGATATCTGCGGGAGGTGGATTTCGCCCGGACCGAATTCTACATGCGCACTGGGCTGTGGAAAGCGATCCGGGACAAGGGTGGGCTTCCTGTGCAGGGCGGAACAAGCATCCGGTATCGTAAGTTCATCCGGACGTTCAGTTTGTACAGCATATCGTCCCGGATCGTTTACTGGGACCAAGACTCGATTTATATGGAGCATAGGTTTGTGAGTCGAGGCGACAACTTCATCAACGCCATTGTTCATTGTCGACAGAGGGTGATTAATTGTGACGTTGAGATGCTGATGAGTGAACTACTGGCCAAGCACACCAAGGAGATGCCTGGCGTTCAGGAGGTGCCCCGGATGAAGCCCGAGTGCCCTTTGGAAGTCCACCACTGGATCCAATCGAACATTGTATCTAGTACTAATTTACGCAACGGAAATTGATAGAGATTGCGCTTCCCCGAAAACTTCCTTTCACACCACATCCAAGACCTTTCGAGTACTGTCATCGAGCCGACTCGCGGAGGTGAGTTCGTCAAGGCCTGCCGCCAGCATACGCTGGTTTAAGACTGTCCTGAGGTCAACGACAATGACTTAAAGGACAGTTTCAAGTTCCGATAACAACGATGCATCTCTTAAAACGTTCCTGTTTGGAATCCAGTAGGTTTACGTGGTTTTTTCGATTTTGTTTACTTGTTCATACCGGAGCGTTAAATTACGCGGTTTTAAAACCACGATGACAGAACTAATAATGATATTTAATCACATTTTAATAATTACATTTTTCGACTGAATTTTAACGTCACTTTATGCCGTTATGTGATCATTATTAACTTAGGTGTTATGTTTTGTGTAATTAATTTTAACAAATCGCATTTGTCTGTGCCTTTGATCAAAATATTGCTTAGTCGTGCTATACAATTTGTTATTATTTTGGGAATGATGAAAGCTTGGCATTTTATGTTAATTACATTAAATTATTGTAACTGTATACTATTATGATCAATGTAATTCTAGTCATTAGTTTTTTTCTACAATTTGTTTTATACATAATACTACTTTTGTAGCAATAAAATAAATTCGTTTATTAAAGTTAAGTCTATTAAATATATAATTAGGTTTCAATAATTATTATTTTAATATTATATTCGATAAGCCTTTTATATTATGAAAATATGAGTATTGATGTCCTTGACTTTTATACAAGTTATTAATTTAGAGTAGGTATAAGATAAGTTAATCACCGAACTTGATCGTTTTAAATATTGTGATATTGTATATTACATTTAATTTTTTATATATGTATTATTATTTTGAACTTTGTGTAAAAAAAAAAAAATGAGTTGTACGTGTCTACAATTGTTTTACTGAAGTGTAGACATGTTTGTTATTTATTGTTTGTTAGCAACGAATGAATTTAATAAGTGTAAACTATTATTATAGTATCGTAACTTGTGTTTTTTCACTGAAAATTAAGAATTTTTAGATCGTTCATTAGGTACTAAGTACTAAACAATGTTTAATAACAAAAATCATTCTCACCAATAGCTCATGTTACGAACGAACATGTACCTATTTTCATACTTCATTGTGGTGGATCTATAATCCACAAAAAATAGTATTATTTTTATATTATTATAAGATAATAACTATAATATTTTTTGGTCGTGATTCTTGATTATATAAATTCTGAACCAATAATATTCAAATAATATCAAGAAAAATAAATAAAAGTTGTGAGTATAATTTTATCACGGATAAATGATCCCCGCTGTTTTGGTAAAATGACAGAGGAAATTAATAGTTCAATGGTTGTGGTTCAGTGGATATTGTTTCGAATTATCAATTATATTTTTCAAAGACCGTTAATGTAACAGGCGTTGTTGATATTTTGATTTTTACACTTAACTGTGTATACCGTCGAATGAATAGTCTAACAGCATTTAAATCGAGGTGATTGCGAACAAAACATTTTTTAGAATAATAACGCTTTAAACATTCTGGAAAAAATAAAATCAGTATAACATTTTACAAATAAGTATCGTTGACTGGAATAACGGTAGGATTACGGTCTGTTGACGGTTGTCCTTTGTTTGAAACATGTAAACATTTTGTTGATTAAAATTTCGGCACATGTTTGTACTTTATGAATTATTACATAGTTTGGTAACCTCTAAGCGTTATAATAATACCATAATATTATTTATTACCGTTAAGTGTACTTTGAAAAGGCCATTCAGCGATTGTATGAACAAATATTTTATAAAAATTAAATTGTATAATGTTTAAACGTTATTAAAAATGTAACAGCTAGATAGTGTTTCGTATTTCATAATCATATGGTGAACATTCCGAGTATCTACAGAACGTATTATATTATATTACCGCAGTACACCATAAACAAAACCGGTTTAAACGTAAAATCACGTAACATAGATACCTACCTAGTTTTGCTTGGCCTATTGCTGCCACTCTTACTTTTAACAAAGCCGTAAGTCATTTGAGATGATAAACGGTTAATGGATACACAACATGCATAATACCCGTCTTACCGGAATGCCGACTATGTATATAATAATAATATGGTACGATATGTCGATATATGGTTATTTACTTTTGTGCAAAAGTCCGAAAACATTGTTAACGTCTTTAAAACAACGATAACGAAGGGTTATAATGTGTTATTAATGAGTTAGGTGTTCCAATGATAAAAGAGTAGGTGAATATGTGTTGTATCTCGACGAATAAATAGGCGTACACGAGTCGTGTCTCGGAGAAAAGTCAATTTAAAAAAAACCGTTTCATTTAAATTTTTACTTAATACGTAATAACTATTTTTTTTTTTTTTATATTTATATTTATATTACTCATAAGTATGACGAAATAAGAATCTTGTGTATAACTGTAAAATATATTTATATAATATTGTAATGGACAAATTTATCGTTATGAATTGATGAACAATTTTATTATGACTGTTGCTTAGTGTGCAATAATTTTTAATTACAATTTATATCAGTGAAAAACTGATAAATAATATGACGGAATAAAATTTATTATCTTGTAAAATATATGTACGAGTATAATACTTATATAGTATTGTGATGAACAAATTTCTCGATTTAAATTTATTGGCACGCAATTCTCATATAACTCATAAATAATTTACCGGACATAAGTTGTGTAACTTGGAAAAATCGAAGTACACATGACTTAATTGTAGCCTTAATAAAGATGCGGATCATTATAATAAGATGATTTGTGCCCGTGCGAATATCCTTTACAATAGGTACTTCTGCTTAATATTATAGGTTCTTAATGATAATATTTTAATATCGTAACATTATTTTTTTTTTAATATAATGAAATCGATGAATAACATTATTATTATAGATCAGGGCTTGCATTTGAAAAAAATATTTTGTTATACGTTATTTACAATTAAAACGTTAAACAAATTTTGCGTTTATCGTTATTCAGAATTAACATTTTTGGTATGTTTTATAATTTATAACTATTAAATGATTGGAAATTAATAATTACTTTTTGTGATATACTATATAATATAACGTTTTGTTTGATGATATATCATATAATATTTTGTTAATCGTTATGTTTTATTTCGTGTTATTTAATTATTTATGTATATCATTTTCAGTTATAATTACGTTTACAGATTTCAACCGTTTTTTGTCAAATATAACGTTATTATAACGCTTGTAAGCTCTGTTACAGACATTACATTTTGTTTTAATTGTAAATGGATTATTAAATAATGATACTTAAAATTGTTTATTATGTAATTATAAAAGGTACTATCTTTGGTGATCATGGTTCACAAACTATGTCATCAAATTATAATAGTAAAATAGAAAAAACAATTAAAATGTGGACATTATATTTTGAAAACTGTGTTTGGTGATAAAACATTTCTAATGGTTTTTTACTGGAATTTGGCCAAAAATGTAATTATACGTAAGTACTTAAATAAAATATCTAAAAAAAATATAAACGGAAAAAATAAAAACATATATTTTTAAAATTAATAAAACAAACTACTAGCTATTATAGTTATTTACATCATAATATTTAATATTTTTGTTTACTTTTTCGCTATGGATACTTTATTATTATATGTTACATTGTTATTAATTAGGGTTTTAATAAGAATCATTAATAATAAAAAAAAAAAAGAGATATGCTAGGTTAATCAATCATTATAATATTATTATCTTGATAAGTTGCGGAGGTTTGGTAAATACATCTCTAGATGCTGTAGTTGTAGAGTACAATTTTATTGTTTTACATGTACTAGTATCTATAGTTATGTATACAAACATACAAAATAATATTTAAAAATATAATATTCTATATATGAAAGTAAATTTTTTTTTTAGTTTCAATTTTCAGTTTTGTTATCAAATGTTAGTAATTACATCAACTATCAAACAACAAAAGTAAATTTTGTCTATTTATATAGATCAGTCGATTTTCTGGAACCATGGTTCCAATTTCAAAGAAAAAATGTTTACTTTGTAGTACCATGTATATGTGACCTTGCTAATTAATTGTATGTAAGATTCTTTAAATTCAAAAATAAAACGCTATTGGTATTTAAAAAAGATAGAGAAAAATTCACTTTGATTCTAATAATATTTTATTAAATTTTATTTCAATTACTTACGAGTATAATAGTTCAGAAAAATGTTTAATTTATTATCTACTGACAAGATATCACGAGCAGTGGCATATTTACAAACTTATTTATTTATTTTAGAAGGGGGGGGGTCGATAGGGGCAGATCCAAAAGTTTTCAATGAAAAAGGGAGGGTGCATAGATAGCAAAAAAGAAAAAAAAGGTCAAAATAATTGTAATAAGAAATTTTAAAGACTATACCCCTTATGATTCTGTCTGAGATCGTCTCTGTATTATATATATTTTTTTTGGATATTTTTTTTTTTAGGTTGGGGGGGGGGGGGGGGGTGAAAATCCGCTATACCATTCTGGTCACGAGTACATTGCAATAGAAATAAAATGTATGTAAGTTTCTTATATATTTAACCCTTTGGGAAATGTTGTATTAAGGTGGGAATTTTTTTGCCCAAAAATGACTTTCCGCTTTTCGCCTAAAATATACTTTAAAACTACTTTGCCCAAAATATTAAAGAACTTTTTGGCGACATTTTTATAATACACTCTTTGGGAAACACTTTATTATTGATCTGTGTTAATATTTTTAAAAGCTATTTTGCATTACTCAGAGAGTACCATAAGGAGGCGGCTTTTATTTCTCTCCAAAAATGTATTGTGTATTTGTCATTTATCACTATATAATATGTTAGGAATAAAAGAGAATGGATTTGTGTTAAGAATATTATAAATAAATAAAAAAAAAATATAAATTGTCAAAATATATTTATTAAATTTGTAATTTATTTATAAATAATTTAAAGCAAGTGTTAACTAAAGTAGGTACGTATTATAAAAATGAGATCAAAAAGTGCTATACTATTTTTGGGCGAAAAGGAAAATTAGTTTTACAATATTTGGGCAAAAAGAGATGTGGGTGAAAAGGCATTTTTAGACAAACGGGGGCTTGCTTGTCGTAGTTATCGTTTTTGGATAGTCGTCTATTCGTTTTCTATCAGATATAATGGAATATTTTTCATTTGTTGAAAGATGGATTAGGTATTTATATTCTTATAGTTATTTTATCATTCACGAAGTCTTGGATTGGTTGGATCTAACATCACAGTAAAATTATTCAGTAAAATACATTTTTATTACATTATTAAATTATTATTTTATTGTTTTATTTTTTAAATTTTTTATTATCTCATAATCGCACACAATTTATTTGTTGTTTGAAAATAAAAAAAAATTAAAAAAATCATGTATTCAATATTTATTAAGATATTGTCTGCCCGACTGTATATATTAACGCTATGATGTACACTAAAATTAAAAATACGTGAATTAAATTTCAAGTTATTGTTAAAGTATATGATCAAGTATTGCTTTATAAGTATAATATGTCGTATGTTTCACATACTAAATATTATATTTGTAGTTTTTTAATTTGTAATTAACACGCGTCACACGGAAGTGTCTTTATGTAAATTGGTATGTTATTTCCTTGATATTGAGATTTAAATCCTAACCAAATCATTTTTGGTATGCATGATTTGTAATGTTGGCCAACGATATCGATAATTCGATATGATATCGATATCGTTGGTATTTTCTTAATAATTTCGATGTCGATATCTAAAAATAATTATCGAAAATAACGCGATATCGGTGTGATAAATAGGGGCTTGGGATTTTACGGACAATTAAATTATTTTTTGTATTTTTGAATTAAATTGAGTAAACAGTATATAATAAAATTATATACTGTATATGAAATTAATGGAACCATTTAAAAATTGTCACAGAAGTATTAGGTGGAGAAAACTACTACACAATTGCGTCAATAGCACCCAGATTGATTAAAAGTCTTTAAAATACGTTAAAAGTTAGTGAACTAAATACAAATTTTTTAGCTATGGTTAAAAACCTATTTTAGATGACTTAAAATATCGAAGAGAAATGATGGGATTAATATAAGCAAAAGCATCTGCACTAGATCCAAGATTTCGAGAGTTAAAATTTTTATCAGAAGAAGAAAAAGAAACTGTTTGGAAACAATTTGAAAATTAATTGAAATAATTAATTTCTGATAAAGAAATAGAAAATTAAGAAAAATTAACTGAATCAATATAAGAAAATGAAGATAATTTTGAAACACACTTTTCTCCTCGTAAGAAATTACGATCATTAATGATAGATAGCGATGACGATGACGAAGACGATTATTCAGTACCTCAAAGTTCTACGATTTAAATCAGTAAGTTCCGGGCCTTAGTTATAAATTTTAGTAAATTTAATCTGACAAAATGTTAACATCTTTCATTTAAAAATTGAGTATGATTGTAGAGGACTTTTATGATTCTAAATTACATAAACATTATACATGTTGTATATTAAATAAAAACAATAGATGTCTATGATATGGCTGTATTTTAGTTGGGTTCGATACTAGTTTTAAATGTTGTACGAATTGAGTCTACGTGAATAAATATTATATTCTTTACAATGATCTATGCATAATTATTTATTGTGTCGTAGTAGTTATATAAGAAGTACTAATATAATATGAATAACGTATTTTCCGATAATAACCACAAGTATTTTTTCACATTTCATACATAATGGACAAGTATTGTAATATTATGTTTAATGAAAAAGACAAGCGTATAAATGTTATTTATATTTTGAAATTTTTAATTTCATAAATGTCTAAAAAATAATATCGAATGATGGCAATGAAAACAGTGAATAACTTTTAAAAATAAAAGCACGATAAAATAATTGTAAAAATTCATTTAAGATATTATTTAATGAATTAAAAAATTATATAGAAAATCTAACATGTAAAAATTATACTTAAATTAAAAAAATATGCACTATGCTAAAAAAATATTCAACCAAGTATTTCTAAAAGTTTAAATATTCATAAAACACTTAACGATTTTAAAATAAAAACAAATCGTGAAGAAGACTTTTTATTAATTAATGATAGTATAAATAATATAATTATTTTTTTAACGACTAAAAATTTTAAATTTGTATGTAAATTTAATACAATTTATATGGATGATATACTTGAAAGTTATAAAATTCTTTTGCAAATGTTTACTATTCATATTACTCACAAAAACTATTATATTCTTATAATATTTTATTTGTTAACTTTTTAATGTATAGAGTGTTATTCTTAAACTTTTACATATATTCTCAATGAATGTAATATACGAAATTTCGATTTTATACTTGAAATGATTTATGCTGGTTTTGAAGAAGCATATCACACAGATCTTGTTTACAGTTTGGCTATAAAAAAATATTATAAATATTAAATATTGTAAATGTATCTAAGTAAAAAATGGTGGTAAAGATTCATTATCTAGGATTAAATAGTGATGATAAAAATAAATGCAGAGATAGATAATTACCTAAAACATTTTTTTAGACTTCTATTCTTAGCATCAAACTATGTTGAAAACTGTTTTAAAAATGATTTAGTAAGTATTCAATTAGACGAAGAACGATTAGAAAAATGCACGTAATATTTATTAAAAAATTATATTCATCCTGACTTAAATTTTTCTTAAAAATTGTTGTCTAAATTTAAACCTAGTACAATATAAACTACCAACGCATGTGAATCCTTTCATTCACACTTCAATTCTATATTTTATTTTGCTCACTCACAATATATTTAAATTTATATACGTTTTAAAAAATATTCAAATTGACGTTTATATTAAAATAAGCAGTCCAAAAGGAAGATGAAGAAACTGTATAATATTCAAGGAAGATTTTGTAAACGAAAAATTGATAGAAAAAATATTGGGAAAAGTTAATTGCTTTGAATTTGTTAAATCTGTATCTTATAAATTTCAACTCAATTATTAATTTATTAATTATTAACGACTAAACAATGAACGATTGTAATTATAAAAATATTAGAAAAAAAAACTTTTTTAACTATATATGAAATAACCAGATGTTTAGATACAGACAGACTTAAGTTTGTCAAAATGGAAAAGAAAATGTTTATTTTCATGTAACCGACTAATATAGTATAATTTTTGATTAATTTTCTAATTTAAGTTGAATGATGATTTTAAAATATTTTTATATCAAGCTTATCATTTACTACTGAGATGTTGAATAGAAGTCTACGAATAAAATTCAAACACAACAATGTAACTGAATACAAATTTATTTTGTTGGAACTTTTTGATTAAAATTGCATATAAGTGTTTATTTTATAAATGTTAACAAAATAAATTAGTTTATACTTTTAAAAACTACGTTACGTTGAAAATATGGTAATTTTAGTTTCTATTGTCATCGGCATACAAAAAAAAAAATAAAAATATCTAATATAAAACTTTTTGGAAAGTTCAAATTTCTAAACCTATTTTTAAAGTATTAATAATCCAATTGTTCACATTATATATTTCTAAAACTTATAACCCTAATTTATTTATGTACAACATCAATATTTATATAATTAGGTCTATTTGAATATTTGATTATTTACAAACTTAAAAAGATTTTAAACGATAACTTTTGAGATTTCTTTTATTTTTGTTAGGGTTGATAAACATATAATTTTAAAAAGTCTGTATTATTGAATATATTTTAAAGAATTTTAGTCATGAAATAAAATGTCAAATGAATCTTTATAAGGTAAGTTTTTAATACAAAAAGTTGAATAAAACTGTTTAATGTGTTTCAGTAAAACTAAAAGATATAATTAAACTATGTAGTTCAACTAGAGTATACCTAACAATTAATTAAATCTAAAACCATGTAAAATGTTTAAGGTTGTATTTATTTTAAAACTACATTTACTTTTAATTTAATAATTATTAAGTATGTATGTTGTTACACAATAATTTTATATAATATAGCTACATTCAGTGAATAATAAATTAAACACGTTTTTGAATTACTAGTGTAATTTTTAATTAATTTATAGATACAACATTACAATATTAATTAAATTAGTTATATATTTCTAAATTATAGTATAATCAGTTTTTATATATCTTTATAAATAAAGTGAATGAGAAATACTGTTTTAGAACAGCTGGTACACAATGCATAACTTAAGTTAATTAAAAGATTCAGATGATCTACAATTTTTTCTATGTGTATATATTTTTCAAGTTTGTTGTTTTTCATTTACATTTTCTATGTTTCTATAATTTAGAATTTTTAAACCATTGTCATTCACCAAATATGCTTAATTTATTTACATTCATTAACAAATTAATTAAAACTTTGATCTTTGGAACTGTTAATGATATTTAAAATTTAAACATCATAGATGTTTACTGTTTCTATTGAGTTTCCTATATCCATAAGAAACTCAAGGCATGACGCAAATAAGAAAATATTTTTAAAACCCTTTTTTTCTGTAACTTGAATACATTTATACGATCATTTATTTTTTATCAACATTATTGTTGGGTTTAAATAAAAATTTGGACGAATTGTTTTTAAGTTATTAAACGTTATTTTCCGAGAATAATAGTGCTTAGTTATGGTTTTACACAAAATATATTAAATAATTAGTCAGGTTTTAGTTTATACTCAAACATTTTACAAATTATAAAATATATTGTTTAAATGTTGGTGTATATAGAGTATAGGTAGGTACATAAACTTTTTGACAACAAATAACAATTTATATTCAAAAATTATGGTTCTTTTTTAAAATAGAAGTTTGTATTATCATAAATTATTTCTTAAAGTGTAAAAATTGGAGTATTTGAAAATTCGATAAAAACATTTAAATAAAATTAATAAATGGATAATTACAGAAAAAAAGGGTTAAAAATACCATCAAGCATTGTTTAATCTACATTTTATGAATATTTAGTCTTGTGAATCTACCATGAAATAGTTTGAATCGTAAATCAACTGAGTATTTTATAGTGTATTTTTTTAAATGTTCTCTACAATAAATGATAACTAAAAAAAAAAATGAATTAAGATAAGTGTCGTTAATGGGTAACTGCTTAATCAGCCCCTTCATTTAAATTCTCACTATAAGCATATAAGCTTATTATGTATCGTATGTCTAGATTGTTTATTTCAAATAAAAATGAATATATAAAAAAAAAATGTAATCTGGTTTAATTTTTTATTAAATATTGTATTAATAAGCGCAAAGGCATGGATTTTATTAACAATGTTTTGAATTTTGATCCTCCTCGTTATAGAACGATTGCTTGGTAAGCCCAAACTAATTGGAAGAATTAGATTACCCTAGTTAGTTAGTGGTTACCTAACTGCGCATCATCAACAACGGTAAACACAATAAAAATTAATGATGAAGATTACCATAATAATGTAGTAATATAGATGTAAATTATTAAAAATTAAAAAAAGATCATTGTTGTTAAGTATTTTTCATCCGGAGTCGCTAAATGTACCTAAGTTGATCTCCTCTAGATTGTTTTATTTTATTTATGAGACTTCAGCTTTTAATAAATTACTTTGAAGCGACTAAGCTTCTACAACTAGCAAGATTTTCTCAACAACGACCTAACATGTTATAAAATAATATATTTATGAAGTATCAAAAAATACAATAACGTTCAATCTGAATACAATAAAATAATTAAATTTTTGTCATCATACTTAATTTTCAAGTAATAATTAAATTAGTAATTTTTTAAAAGTTATAAATTGTCATTGGCTTGTAATAACACAAAAATAAGAGAAATTAAAATAAAAGTAAAATATTAAAAAATTATTATAAAAGGGTATTTGTTATGAGTATGACGTGGCCGGACTGACACAAGGGACACAAGCCTTGTATGTAAGTCCGGTACTAATAAATATTGAATGTACTTGTTCTTGCGTTATTACCTTCCTCCTGTTCTTCGGAGGGTTCTCGAGATCGTGTTTCGAGAATATGATCAAATACACCGTATGTAAATTAAAT